>NW_016803042.1:1051981-1070849 GCF_001698545.2 Rhinopithecus bieti
AAAAAAAAGAAAAAAGACAAATCCGTAAGTCTCAATGATTTAACTCAACATCAGTCTATTTCTCGCCCAGGTAAAGTTGAAAGTAGACTGGTAGTTCCTCCTCCAACTTATAGCTGTGCCATCCGCCATATGCCACTTCCAAGTTCGTTTCACTAAGAGAAGAAAGGAAGAAAGGAAACACACGGGAGATGGAGGCTGCAGTGAGCTATGATTGTGCTGCTGCACTCCAGCCTGAAAGACAAAGTGAGACTCTGTCTTAAAAAAAGGAAAATAAAAAAATAAAATTTGAAATTTCATAGTTTTACATTTTGGGTTTAGCATATTTAGTTGAAAAAGACTAGTCCAAAGCTTCATGAACATCTCTTACACATGTGGAATGATAACACAGGGGTCTTGGGTTCCGAGCATTGGCCTGGGAGTGGTGGTACTAGTGGATTCTGTTCATGGGCCACTGACTCATACCAGTCTCATGATTCTAACTCAACAAAACGGGAAGGTAGGAAATAGAAAGGGCCACATGGAATATTTGGTGAGCACCAGAATCTATGTTCCAAAGACATGACTACAATACTGGAAAACTGGAAACAGCAATTTTTAATTTTTATATTTTATATAACAAAAGATTATCAAGCCATTAAAATGTTTTCCAAGAATACTTAATGGCACAGAAACATGCTCATAATACAGTCTTGAGTGAACAAGCAGGATACCAAACTGAATATATACTGTCTTTCTAAGAAGTAAGGATATGCAAGAAAAACACTAGAGGAAAATATCACTTTGTTACCAACAGTTGGCCCTGCAGAGTATGATTATAGGTGATTTAATGTTATTCTCTGTACACTTGTTTATTGTCAAATTCTCCACAATAAACATGTATTAATCTTATAATAAAAATATTATTAAAGAAATAAGAATTTATACCATTCAAATAAAACAGAAGTACGTATCCACCTCAGTACCTAGTACATTAATAAACCCTCAAATGCTGCATAAAATTAATGAAAAGAAGGCAGGAAGAATTAAACAATAAAATATTATACTCATATGAAAATCTATTATAATGAAAATCATTCTCAATTTGGGGTTGCTTAGGTGTGGAGCTAATAAAAAGCAAGCAGAAATACTGGAACAATCCTCAGAACTCAAGACCCCTGCATTATCATTCCACATGTGTAAGAGATATTCATGAGGCTTTGGAAGAGTCCTTTTCAACTGAATATGTTAAAACCATAATTAAAAACTATGACATTTCAAATTTTTTATTTTTTATTTTTTTAAGACAGTCTCACTTTGTCTCCCAGGCTGGAGTGCAATGGCACAATCATAGCTCACTGCAGCCTCCACCTCCCAAACTCAAACAATCCTCCTGCCTCAGCCTCCTGAGTAGCTGTGACCACGGGCACACACCACCACACTTGGCCAATTTTTGTTTGTTTTTAGTAGAGCAAGGTCTTGCTATGTTGCCCAGGCTGGTCTCAAACTCCTGAGTTCAACTGATCCTCCTGCCTCGGACTGCCAAAATGCTGGGTTTACAGGCGTGAGCCACTGTACCCAACCTCAAATTTTAATTTTTAATTAAAGAATCTCCATTTCCTGCCAGGAAAACAAAAATTTGAAGAATAAGGATTGGAAGTATAATAGCTAACCTCTATTGATTAATTACCATTAGCCAGGTACTCTGCTTGGCATATCATACTGTTTTTCTTATTTATTCCTCAAAGCCATATTTGGAGGAAAGATGATGCCCATTTTATAGATATGGAAATGGATTCCCATAGAGGTGGAAGAGGATTTGACTTCAGACAGCATCACTCTGGAGCCCATACTTAATCACTGCCCCATGTCACTTATCCATGTCAGTTATTTTTTGGTACCGAAAAATCTTCGTCTATATTACATTCTTCCAAAGACTGTTAATGGAATGTAGGCTTTAAGGAAGTAGAATAGATACAGTAGATTGGCACTCAACATCCATTCCAACTTCCTTCTGATGAGCCTTCTCTCCAGCAGAGGCTGCAATATTAAAACCTGCACATTTCAGACTCCTTTGCAGCTACATTTCTGAGGGTGGTTTAGAATCCACCAATCAGACACAGGCATGTGTCTGACTGGTGGATAAGGGGGTGGATAAGAGGGATGTGACACTGAGGGATGGCTGTTGCTGCCATCAAGCCTGGTCACGAAGGCACTTCCCTTCTCTGTGATGGTGCTACCAGAAGCTGCAGTGTCCATTCCCTTACTTCATGGGTACTGAAGGGTATGGTAAGGGGCATTCATTTGCTGGTTCTGGAACCTGCAAAAATATCTGCAGTTTCCTGATCTTGGCGGCTTTTTAAAATTATGGCAGTGTTGGTATAACTCTAAAACTGGCAGCTTCCCAATATGAGAAAATTGAACAAAAATTCATGAAAAGTTAGAAAATTATTCAAAAAATATTCATCCAGTGCCTTCTATGCCAGGTGATAGACATGGCATAGAATGACAAATACAATGACAAGTAAAATATACACTTCCCTGCACTTAAGAAGCTTACCATCTAGTTGAGGAAGCAGAAATTAACAAAATAACTATACCAATTCAATTCTGATTATATTTACAATCTCTGATTGCTCTTCAAGTTCTGCCTGCTTCCATTACATCTTCTTCCCTGGGCAGTGGATACCAACAGGAATTTCTAGAATTCACAATTCACTGAATGTTTGGTCCAGTTTATTGATCTTAATCTTCAAACTAAGGTAAGTTATGATCAGAAGTTTAGATATCAAATAAAGACAAATTGAAACTGGTAACGATGACAATGTAAAACATCCAATAATTTCTCAGCCAATGGCTATAATTCAACAATTATGGTAAGTAAAATTATTCTCTCCTAAAGATGAAGAAAAAAAAATACAGTCCTGATGTCAGTGCTGGGGAAATAATTGGTCATACTGACATATCATTAATGGAGTCTGTGTCTCTGGCTGAATCATATTGATTTCACTAATGTTCTTTCTAGTGTCAGCTCCCTTTCATTTGTTATATGGCATGCCATCTTTCAGCCCAGAGAGATTACTACTCAGCACTATGATCGGCAATGATTCGACAAGGAGTGTTTTCAGGCTCAGATCTTTCACCAAGTTGGGGGCTCAGTAAGTCATGTTAAAGATTGCATTTAGGTGAGTCTCAAGACATGATGACATTTATATCACTTTTCTTTCCAGATCTGAAGAAGTTATAGGCAATATTAGATATTATTGTGTCATTAAGGCTTTCAGACTAAAGGTTAAGATACTGCTCAGAGAGCCATAGAGTTAACCTATTATGTATAAATGTGTGTTTTTAATGAAGTTAGATATTTACAAGGTTATATCATAGTCTTGCTGCACATAAAGCAAATTTAGATAGCGCTTAAGTACAACTGACATATTATCTACCTTCATGTGTTAAGTTTTAATAAGAGGGGAAAAAACAAAACACATGTGTGTATATCTGTATATGTGTGCATGATACCTGAAACTTAATAAAAAATGTTTCAACAGTTACAAGTAGGAATCTCTACTCACCTTACTACCTTGTATATAATAAACCCTAAACTGCTGCATGAATGAATGAATATAAGATAGAAAAGCAATTTTAAGGGACACCATAGTTTTCATATCAGATGATAAGGATTAAAAGTAATTTGAGTCACTTAACTCTTATTAACCACACTTGATACTGAAAAACTCACACTTTCCACCTGGTTTTCAGACTGTATTGAGGGTCCATTAAAAAAAAAAAAAAGTGAGGCACTTCCATTTCAAGATAAATGAACATTGCCTCTCTAAGAGTGGTAACATTTATTTTGGCCATATTTGTGGAAATATTTCTAAAGTATACAATAGAATTTTTAAGCTGCTTAGCTAACAATGGCTTAACATTTTAAAGATAAAACCTTTTCTTAACAACCTGGAGAATTATAAAAATCTTGTCAAAACAGGCCATGGAAGGCATGCTAGGAGAGATTCCCTTGCTGTGGGGACATCTCTAAGGGATTAGATGAGGCCGCCTGGCAAAGGTGGGCTTGGATCCAGAAGTGAACAGTATCCAGAGTGAGCTATTCCAGTAGCTGGGCCGTGGCCGCGGGAGGGGGAGCAGCTACCATTTGCTGAAAACTAAGTATGTGCCAGACTAAACCACATGCTAAGTATTTGTTAGATGCCATATGCGTTATCTAAGGGCACAACAACAGGATATTATTATCCCTATTTTTGGGTGAGAAATCTGAGGCTTAGAGAGTTAAATATTTGCTAAGAGTGAATATTAACTAGGAAATGGTGGAGACTGGATTCAAACCTCAGGCTGTCAGGCCCAACTCATCCTAAACAAGGAAAGCTCTGGGTCCAAGGCAGGCAGTTTTGTAATTTCTCTTGAAGGAAAACCCAAACTACAGGTAGAAATTAATTTCCTTCTTTCCTCTCCGGGAAGGGGATGGCAAGATAACTGGAGAAGAACATTAAGGCACCAGGTAAACAGGTGGGAGTTCAACCAGAGCCCCAGTGCAGGGGGAGGGTCAACAAGATGACTCTGGCTTGGGGACACAGACACCCAGTAATGACAGACACACCAAATATCGGGTCTCTGGCAGCCAAACAATTGCAGAATCACACTTGCTGGCAAACTGATTCTCTCTGCACACTTCTCACCAGAACGTTCCCTTGGGACCAAGTGGTTGGTGCTGCATTAATAGACAAATGATAGTAGTGGCTGAAGCTGAACAGGACTGAGAGGACACAGTTCTTATACCATGATATTATAATGATGCCTGAAAGGTGTCCTGGGATGTGTAGTATGTTATTGTGTCTTCCTTAAATAACCCCAGACCACTGTGCTTTTTATAGCATTTCTCTCTTCCATCCCTCATGGCCTACTAGTAGTCACTTTTTGCTGTCAACATGCCTGAAGAGCAGATTCTGTGTCCCCTACTCTCTCCACATGGTTTCTGAAAAAAATACACATCTTGGCAGCTAGTTTATATGCTGGGAAACTGATAAATCAAACATGTTTGATGAGCCAGGCACGGTGGCTCACACCTATAAACCAGCACTTTGGAAGGCCAACATGGGTGGATCACCTGAGGTCAGAAATTCAAGACCAGCCTGGCCAAGGTAGTGAAACCCCATCTCTACTAAAACTACAAATATTAGATGGGCATGGTGGTGCGCAACTGTAATTCCAGCTACTCAAGAGGCTGAGGCAGGAGTATTGCTTGAATCCGGGAAGCAGAGGTTGCAGTGCACCGAGAAAGAGCCACTGCACTCAAGCCTGGGCAACAGAGCGAGACTCCATCTCAAAAAAAAAAAAAAAGTTTGATGGCGTACAAATAACCATACAAGTTATTGGCTCCCCTTTCATGTACTCATTCAACAAGCATTTCTTAAGCATGCTTAATCAAGAGTGGGAAGCACTGTGCAAGGCCCTAGGAAAACAAAATTAAAGAACACAATTTTTATCTTTGAAGGGCTCATAAACCAATGGAGATGGAGAGGTAGGAAGGTAAACTTCACACTGCAGGATGCACCAGAGGCTCTATAAAAGCTCTGCATAAGTGTGAAAGCCACACGAGAAGGAAGCAAAGCCATTTGTGAGAATCACAGATGACTGTCCACAAATAAAATACATGGGCTTCTCTCCATACAGGAACAGGGACCAAGTCTGCCACCTTCAGAGTTCCAAGAAAAAGAATAGCTAATATTTGTTGAGTGTTTCCTATATACCAGAGGTATTCTTTCCACATATTAACTCACTTAATTTTTTTATTTTAAATTTTGTAATTTTTCTTTTTTATACAGGCAGGGTCTCACTGTGTTGCCCAGGCTGATCTCAACTCCTGGGCTTGGGCCAGGCATGCTGGCTCACACCTGTAATCCCAGCACTTTGGGAGGCCGAGGCGGGCAGATCACCTGAGGTCAGAAGTTCAAGACTAGCCTGGCCAACATGGCGAAACCGCATCTCTACTTCAAAAATACAAAACTCAGCCGGGAAAGGTGGTGGGCACCTGTAATTCCAGCTACTCGGGAAGCTGAGGCAGGAGAATCGCCTCAACTTGGGAGGCAGAGGTTGCAGTAAGCTGAGATTGTGCCATTGCACTCCAGCCTAGGCGACAAGAGCAAAACTCCATCTAAAAAAAAAAAAAACCACCGCCTAGGCTCAAATGATCATCCTGTGTCAGCCTCCCACAGTGCTGGGGTTACAGGTGTGAGCCACTGAGCCCAGCCTCATTTAATTCTTAGGAAAACCTTAAGGTGTTGCTTTTTTTCATTTTACATCTGGAAACAGCCACAGAGAAGTTAAGTAATTTGTCCAAGGTCTCACAGCTAGTAGTGGGGAGCCAGGACCTAAACAGGAAGTCAAATTCCAAAGACCACACCTTAACCAAGAAACTGTATCACCACCTCCAACCATCAACACACTGCAGTGAATTCGTGGAAACCTTTAAAATATGGGAATAGGTTAAAAGTAAAATCTCTAAGGTAAAATTCACTAAGCTTTGGCTAAAGACAGAAAAAAGAGGGAAAAAGAGGAAAAGTAGGAAACAAGCTGTCATGCTGAGAGGATGAAGGAAATAGTGGCAAGGAGATTTGGGGTTAGGTGGTCCCTGCAACCACCCAACAGGTATCCTTGGGCACCCACGAATCTTGGTAGCTTCCAGAAGAAGCAGAAAGGGTGGAGAGCACCCTTGATTGATCACTTTTACTATTTACACATAGAGTGTGTGGACCTCTGTTTGCCTGCTTGCTCCAGCCCCCCAGAATCTTTAGGAATGTGTCTGAAAATCCGTTAATACAAACTATCCGAAAGTAATCATAACAATACACCTGCATTTGCTCTACCAACATTTTATCCCTTCAAGAGAAAGTAAACTCCTTGGCATTTGTACAAATGGGACTGTATTCTTCATTAACATCTGCATCTATAATAAAGGGTAGTATTAAAAGACATATGCATTAAAAAATGAAATTCAAATGGACACACAAAAGTAGGGATCAAGTACTTATCTCTGAAAATAAGACTCTGGACTTAATTATAATAGACAAGGGTGGTTTCTAGACAGTTTCATCTCCTGAATCAATACCAAATATTTTCAAAACTTGTACCAATTAACATCCAATTTTATTATTTTTTAAGCCTATGAAAACCAGACCTTTGATTTGGAAAAATAATAACTAGCACATATATATACTAGTAATTATATCCCAGGCAACAGTTCAAAGTGTTGTATATTTACTAACTCATTTAGTATATGCTTATATGTGTATGTGTGTGTTGTAAAACGTATGTGTGTTATACACATATATATGAATGTGTGTATATGTATGTGTTATACACATATATATGTGTATATATGTGTATATACATATATATACACATATGTATGTGTTATGTATGTATATGTATGTGTTATACACATATATATGAAAAACAATTTTACAGAATTTTCCTGTTTGGAGAGGAGAATTCAAACAGTTGGAATGTTTCTTGACCACTAGTAATTTTCAAATATATGAAGAACATAAAATGTAGCTTTGACTGCTTCTAGGATTGTTCCAAGCAGTTCTCTTGGTTGATCTAAACATGAGTGTTCTGCAATACACACATCTCCTCCGTGGGGTAAATAATACTAAGGATAGGAATGCCATCACAGCACTATTTCAAAATGTAAACTTGACAGCCAGTTAACAGCTCTTCAGGAAAGAGTAATAAGTACCTGGAGCCCAGAAGATCAAAAAGCAAATGTTGGAATTTTAGTGGAAATGATCTAGGTTTCCATTCCAAATAGCTCCCAAAATGCTGTTCACAGTGATATCCCAGCCTCAATCCAACTCAATATAACCCTAATGTGCTTTCCTTCAATTACTGTACACACATCCTGAGAGTTCAGTAATGTGACAGCTGGGAACTTGAGCCCCAACTAAGGCTGCCCTCGGCTATATCTCTTTATTAATTCATCCCGGGAGCTGGAATTGAGCTATGCTGAGGAGCAGAGAAAGTGGCATTGTGTCGTCCCTGACAAAGAGGACAAGTGCAGGCACCTCACACACAAAGGTATGTTTGTCCCGCCATTCAAACAGAGTGGTTTGCCTGCTGTCTGAACTGCAGCGTGCCTTGACACTGCATATGCAACACTGGAGGAGCAATCATATTTAAGTGTGTAATTTTATTGCAAAAAGGCCTGATTCTGCTGTTGTCTCTTTACAAATGTCTGATAATCCACTTCTGTCACAAACTGACAAGAGCTGCTACTTCATTTCCAGCTGTTGGGGAATACCTCAGGAGAATACTTCTCTCTCAATGGGCAGCAACAGCAGGGCTATTTCAAGACCTTACTCCATTTTAAAGGTGTTATGTGTCCACACAGACTTACAAACCACCATGCAACATCTTTCCAGAAGTATGTGCTGGTCTGCAGAATTGCTAGATATTTCCAGGTGGGCTGGGATCACTGGAAAGGCCTGGTACATCCTACCTGATAGCGAATTTAAAAGACTCTTTTAGGGTTACGTGTCATAAGAAAGGGGGAGATAACTTTAAAAGATTATCAATCACTTTTATAAAACCACTTAATGTAAATGACTGTATCTTAATATCTTAACAAATGTCGCTCCCAATTTTTTTTTTATGTTTTAATGCAAGTGAAATATGAAAGCATTTTCTTATTTTCCCTTTTTATCTCTCAGGGATTTTGGGGCACAAAAAGTGTGAAAACCAAGGAAACATACTGCTGCTTTGCTATTATATAGCAACAAAAGCGATCTCCTTGTATTTTACAAGAACTTTCCTTTCTCTGTAGTGTTTTGTTTTACAATAAACGTGTGTTTTTGATTTTGAGATGTTCTTACTTCAATGAAGAGGGCTGTACTTTAATCTGTGAGAAACCTAAAAGATGAGTGACTAAACTAGATATCATGATTTTAAAAATTTAGCTGAAATCCTCAGCCTACTAAAGGTTGAATTTGAATCTCCATAGCTGGACAGTTGAAATTCTCCTTTCTGCATATCAATTAGATTTCGTCTCTCTACCTTATGGCATTACCATTCACAGATGGTTACTCCAGGGATGGATGCATTTCAGTAACAGTTTGAAATGCCCCTGGGTAATAACAAGTGTAAATGATTGCTTGTGCCATTGAAATAATGCAATGAGACTGTCAGTGGCTGATGGAGTACAGCTGTGGACGAAGCCTACCCTAGATAAGGCTTCTAGGGCCTTATCTACAACTATGGATTTAAAAACTTAAAATACGTTTATTAACTGAAAAAATAATAAATGTCATTCAAATAACTGGGTTTTTTTTTAAAACCACAACTTACTGGAAAAAAGCAACATTTCAGAGTAAGAAAAGCAAAAAGGTTGACTTCACAGATGCTTATTTTTCTGCCTAATTGCAGAAACAATGTGGGGTAAAATGTTTGAATCAGAGGAAAACCTGACGAGGGACCATTTTAATTGGATACAGGATAAAGCAGCAGGTTTATCCACAACCCATCAGTAAAGATACTATTTAGTGTATGATTAAGGTGACTTTGAGTACCAGGCTATGCTAGATTTTGTACAGGACACCAAAGACATTCCTCCTCCTAAGAAAATGAACATCTACTTTGACAGAAAAGACTTCATTTATACAAGACAATATATAATCAAGTATTGGGTTATAAGCAGTAGAGATAAGAGAACAGGAATTTGGGAAGGAAAGAACACCACAAGCTACATTCTTTGGGAATGCTTGGTGGAAAAGGTGGTTCTTAAGGCAAATTAAGGAAGAATTTTCAGCAAGACCTGCAAAGTCATAAAAATGAGTATGAATGTGACAGATAAGGAGACACTGGCTGCTCATAATTCAGGACTCACACAGAGTAATGGTGAGTGCTACATGCCAGACTAAGGAGCCTGACTGTCAAGAGGAGGCTGCTGACAAAAGTGGGAGTTTAAGTGGTGTTTAAAGAACTGATCTAACAGTGGTGAGTAAGAGGGACTGCGAAGAAAACCAGAGCAGTGATTCTTAACCAAGAGCATGTATCAGAATCATCCAGGAACAGCTCCCCAATTGACCTCGTCTTTTATTTTTCAAGATTTTCTGGTCACTCCAGAGAGTCTACGAAGCCCAGAACATATACATTAAGTAATAAAAAAAGGGTTAGGTCCAAAATACTGAGCACTGGAAAAATAATAATATTGACTTTATCATAACGAACTTAGAGAAGTTCATCAAAAAAAATCTTAGAGTGAGTCTTTTGTGTTTTTTGCCTGCACAGCAATAACTTGTCAGGCAACTGGGTGACATGCTTAATTCTCTCCAAGGTGAGAGTCCCCTTCCCGTCTGCAATTTTATAAAAGCTCATCCCTGGGACTCTCCCAGGAGTATACAATAATAAACAATGTTCACATGGCTACCGTAAGCATTCAGTGATGGTGACCAGAGTTGATTAGCCTTGATTCCAACCCCTGATTTCAAGCATTGGAGGGCTAATAAACATCATATATGTATATACACACACAAAGTCCGGCTCTATCACCCAAGCTGGAGTGCAAGGCACCATCTTGGCTCACTGCAACCTCCACCTCCAGGTCCAAGCCAGCCTCCCACCTCAGCCTCCTGAGTAGCTGTGACTACAGGTGCATGCCATCATGCCCAGCTAATTTTGTATTTTTTGTAGAGATGAAGTTTCACCATGTTACCCAGGCTGGTCTTGAATTCATGAACTCCAGTGATCCACCCGCCTTGGCCTCCATCTTAACTGATTTAATGTTCTTGGGTTTCCTCTTCTGCCAGGTGGGCCTTGTTGACTCACTTAACAAGAAAAGATTCAGGTATATACCCAAAAGAAAACAAACTACTCTATTAATACCAAAAAGACAAGGGCACTCCCATGTTTATCGCAGCACTATTCACAATAGCAAAGACATAGAAATCAATTTAGGTTCCCATCAACAGTGACTTGGATAAAGAAAATGTGGTATATAAACGCCATGGAATACTATGCAGCCATAAAAAAAAAATCAAAATCATGTCCTTTGCAGCAACATAGATGCAGCTGGAGGTCATTATTCTAAGCAAATTAATGCAGGAAAAGAAAAACAAATACCATATGTTCTCACTTACAAGTGGGAGCTACACATCAGGTACTTATGGACATAAAGATGGCAACACTAGGCACTAGGGGTGCCTAGAGGTGAGAGGGAGAGAGGACAGCAAGGGTTGAAAAACTATTGCGTACTATGCTCAGTACCTTGGTGATGGGATCATTCGTACCCAAAACCTCAGCATGACATGACAGTAAAAAAATCAGTAAAAAACCTGCACATGTACCCTCTGAATATAAAGTAAAAGTTGGGGGAAAAAAGAGCAGTTTTGCTACTGAAGCTTCTGGAATGTAATTGAACAATCTTTTCTCACATCCAGGTATTGGATAAGAAATCAAATCCAGCCATACGTGGTTATGTACTTCTTTGACTGTATTATTATTATATTAAGTAGACTTGATTTCTTAAAAGAAAATAAAAGGTTCTTAAAAGAAAATAAAAAACATATGCCTATAGAAATAACTCCATAAATAAAAGAATTTATTCTAATGTTGCTCAAATCTCTGTTTTCAGGGTTGGGCCTCAGCAGCCAAGTTTATATACACAAATGTCTCCCTGGTTATAGCAAAATGAACCAAAAGCAAACACCTGGTCCCTGGTGGGCCAATGAATTTCTCTATCCCTGGCAGCTAGAATTGAAACTCGAAAATACCAGTCTCAGCCGGGTGCACTGGCTCACGCCTGTAATCCAACACTTTGAGAAGTTGAGGCAGGAGGATCACTTGAGGCCAGGAGTTCAAGACTAGCCTGAGCATCATGGCAAGAAAATTAGTTGGGCATGGTGGCATGCACCTGTAGCCTTAGGTACTTGGGAGGCTATGACAGGAGGATCACTTGAGCCCAGGAGTTCAAGGTTAAGGTGAGCTATGATCATGCCACTGCATACCAGCCTATGTGACAGAGCAAGACTGTTTCAAAAAAAAAAAAAAAGTAGTCTCTGCCTGTAATCCCAGCACTTTGGGAGGCCAAGGCAGGTGCATCACCTGAGGTCAGGAGTTCAAGACCAGCCTGGCCAACATGGCGAAACCCCATCTCTACTAAAAATACAAAAATTAGCCAGGCATGGTAGCGTGTGCCTGTAGTCCTAGCTACTCAGGAGGCTGAGGCAGGAGAATCGCGTGAACCTGGGAGGCAGAGGTTGCAGTGAGCCGAGATTGCACCATTGCACTCCAGCCTGGGAGACACAGTGAGACTCTGTCTCAAAAAACAAAAATGAAAAACAACAACAAAAAACAAGTCTCTGCTGACTGCTTGAACTGAAGACATCTACTCTCAGTGAAGCCTCCATCTTCCACTATGGCCACATGGAAGGAGAAAAAGGGAGACTGGGGTAGGGTAGAAAGCAGCAGATGTGCAGGCAGAGGTAGGGATACCCTGCAACCACAGACTCCACTCAGGTATTGCTCATATGCCTCAGTGTACTCTGACTCAGTTGCTCTCAGTCCCTGCTCCTCTTCCTTCTGCTGTCTCTGTTGTCACCACTGGCATTTCTGTTCCTTTCCTTCCATGTCTCTCCAACTCCCAAAGGGAGGATTTGACCAAGTGTGTTTGGTCATCACCCAATATGAAATCAACATAATGTACACTTATAAGCTAGGGATGCCTGAGAACATAACCTTCGATGTATCTATTTAGTGCTTGCAATAAATACTGTGCCATTTATTGTACTTGGGTTGGCACGTGCATGTCTCCAAATTAATACGAATGAAAAACCTAAGTGATTTAGCCAAAGCTGTACCATAATCCAATGATCATATTGCATACAAGTAATTAACAAGTTGCACCTGGTGAGCAGGGAGGCACGCAGCCAGAGGCTCCAGAGCCATCAGAAGGGCTGTCAGGGCACAAGACTGCCAAGAAAGAAGGAGAGTGACTATCTACTGGAGGAATCTGTGCAGACTGCATCACAGGCAGCTGCAGTTCTGTATGAGGGCCTCCCAGGGAGATGGGAACTTGTGCTTTTTTTTTTTTTGGAGATGGAGTCTCACTCTGTCGCCTGGGCTGGAGTGCAGTGGCGCAATCTCCGCTCACTGCAAGCTCCGCCGCCTCCCGGGTTCATGCCATTCTCCTGCCTCAACCTCCCTAGAAGCTGGGACTACAGGCGCCTGCCACCACACCCGGCTAATTTTTTTGTATTTTCAGTAGAGACGGGGTTTCACTGTGTTCGCCAGGATGGTCTCGATCTCCTGACCTCGTGATCCGCCCACCTCAGTGTCCCAAAGTGCTGGGATTACAGGCATGAGCCACTGCGCCCAGCCTGAAGTCTTACATCTTTAAGCAACCCTGTCTGCTATCATCTTCCCAACAACCCCACCACCATCTGTTTTGATGCCTACACAGAAGACATAAGCCAGTGGATCCTACATTTTTGTCAAGTATTTGCTGAAATACAAAGGTGTACCAAAATTGCTGAGAAGCATGGTACAATTAAGGTTACAAGGAAGGGCTATAATGAAAATGACAAGAAAATGCTCAGACAGAAGAGTCAATGAATTTGCCATGAGTCTCATGTGCCTTCTTTACCTACGGAAGGGGTTCTTGTCCCTGCAATATCTTTGAACAAGAGCCTATATATTCTTATGCATTTTTTTAAGATATCAGAGTATCATACACTCACCACTGTCATGGACTGACCCAAGGCCCCTGTGTCAGGTTGTGCAGGTCTGTACTGCATAACCATTTCCATCCCTACTCCCCAAACTTGTGCAGCACACCAGCCCTGGAAGTTACCTGTCTATAGCATGGAAAAGCAAGTACATGAATTCATAAATGTTAACAACCAGTACATTTGTAAAGCTAAAAAGAAACATTTGCCAGGCGCGGTGGCTCAAGCCTGTAATCCCAGCACTTTGGGAGGCCGAGACGGGCGGATCACGAGGTCAGGAGATCGAGACCATCCTGGCTAACACGGTGAAACCCCGTCTCTACTAAAAACTACAAAAAACTAGCCGGGCGACATGGCGGCGCCTGTAGTCCCAGCAGCTACCCGGGAGGCTGAGACAGGAGAATGGCGTGAATCCGGGAGGCGGAGCTTGCAGTGAGCTGAGATCCGGCCACAGCACTCCAGCCTGGGTGACAGAGCGAGACTCCGTCTCAAAAAAAGAAACATTTTACCTAGGTGTCCTTTCAGATCATCAGTCTCTCTGCTCAGCCAAGCCCAATTCTTTTAATCCCTATCTTCATCCACTTGCCTCTCTAAAATTAATTGGGTTTCTCCGAGGATCTTCATGTTTGTACAAAGCAAGCCCAAGCTAAATTTTCAAGGTCAAGGAGAAAATATACACTTTTCACTGCCTAGATAAAACCTTCAGACAGACCAAAATGATGGACCAGCATTGCTACTGTCCAGATGTTCATGTCCCCCCAAAATTTGTATGTTGGAACTTAAAACCCAATATGATAGTATTAAGAGGTATGATAGCTGATATAGTTTGGCTGTGTCCTTGCCCAAATCTCATCTTGAATTGTAGCTCCCATAATTCCCATGTGTTGTAGGAGGGACCCAGTGGAAGGCAAATTAATCATGGGGACAGGTCTTTCCTGTGCCATTCTTGTGACAGTGAGTAAGTCTCACTAGATCTGATGGTTTTATAAAGGGGAGTTCTCCTGCACATGCCCTTGCCTGCTGCCATGTAAAACGTGTCTTTGGTCTTCCTTCACCTTCTGCCATGACTGTGAGGCCTCCCCAGCCACCTGGAACTGTAAGTCCATTAAATAAATTACCCAGTCTTGGGTATGTCTTTATTTGCAGCATGAGAATGAACGAATACAATAGTATTACAAGTGGGGGCTCTGCCCTCATGAATGGGATTAGTGCCCTTACAAAAAAGGCTTGAGGGAGACTGTTTGTTCCCTTTCACCATGTGAGGATGCCACAAGAAGGCACCATCTGTGAAGCAGAGAGCAAGCTGCCACCAGACACTGAATCTGCTGATGCCTTGATTTGGACTTCCCAGTCTCCAGAACTGTCAGTTACTCTCTCTTCTTAGGATCACATGACCAGAATTCTCCTAAGTCAGACAGGGTCAATGTTTTGCCTTAATTCTTGACTTGCCTCTTTTTAACTCTGATACTAATTTTGCTCTTGACTCACCTAAGGCATCTATAGCACAACTTTATTGTTCTACATTTCAGATTATTTTCTGGCAAGGCTTCTTTGACAAAGCATACACATTTTGCAACATGAAGCAATATACATTTCTCGACTTCAAAAAAAATATGGTTTCCCCATAATGTATATGAAAACATATAAAAGGTGTGTTAGATTATTAAATTCTGTAACTTATATATTAATAACTTATGAAGTTTATGGATTATGATGTACAAATGATGTAAGAACATACAGCAAAATTAATGCTATCATTCATAGTGGACCTCCTCCATCATCACAGAGAAAATCTTTTCATCGATGACCAGCACTGACTCCGATATTACCCAAGATCTATATTTAGTATGTGTTTAGGAGTATCATCGTTCCTTATTCAGAGGATGAGATTATATGGAAATGGCCTATCCCATCTAGTTGAGCACAAGGAGACCCAGTGCAGTACAGGAACAATGTATGAAATGCTTAAAAATGACTATTCATTGCACATTAGAGAATGCGTATGTCACATTTTTACAATTACAGAACTTTTTTTTTTTTTTTTGAGACAGAGCCTCACTTTATCACCCAGGGTGGAGTACAGTGACGTGATCTCAGCTCACTGCAACCTCTACCTCCCGGGTTCAAGTGATTCTTGTGCCTCAGCCTTCTGAGGAACTGCGACTACAGACGCACACCACCACGCCCAGCTAATTTTTGTATTTTTAGTAAAGACAGGGTTTCACCATGTTGCCCAGGCTGGTCTCAAACTCCTGACCTCAAGTGATTCTCCCACCTCAGCCTCCTAAACTGCTGTGATTACAGGCATAAGCCACTGTGCCCGGCAACATTATATTCTATCATTTTTATAAAAATAGCAGCAACCTGTAAAAGTTCCCAGGGGAAAGCTGCATGGTCATACAGGGAGGGTTCACCAGGAAAGCTCCTACCTGCCTGTCTGCCAAGTGACCTTAAAAGGGAGCATAACTTGGTGAATTTGACATGATTCACATCATGATTCATGGGCTGGGAAACTGAATTCCATTCCAGGCTCATTCAGGCTCGAGGATGCTCTTGCATGTGAATTAAACCCACAGGAGACTGATGCACAAAACCAGAATAGACCTTTATTTTACAATAAGAATTATATAACTGCCGAGAGGTCAGAGAAGGACAGTGGGATAATCACATTCTCTGCTCAAAGGCAGACTCTCCAGAAAGCCATTTTACTGGGCGCCTGCTACAGGGAACATGGAATCAGAATCAGTATGAGATCTGCCTAATTCGAATGTAACTGCATCAGGCCCTGAAAACCTAGTGTGTCTGTCTCCACAACACAGGCCTATCAGAAATGACCACTACAGAGTCAGGCAGGGTGCCCACCCCTGCTTAGCACCTCAGTGAATATGGCCAGTATCTGGTTCTCAGATTCTCTTTTTTCTCTGCTTCCCTTTGTAAACAACCTCACCTCTGATTATTGCAGTTTTTTTGTTTTTGTTTTTGTTTTTTTTGTGAGACAGGATCTCACTCTGTAACCCAGGCTGGAGTGTGATGGTGTGATCATGGCTCACTGTAGCCTCAGTCTCCCAGACTCAAGCGATCCTCCCACCTCAGCCTCCTAAGCAGCTGGGACCACAGGTGTGTACCACCACATCTGACTTATTTTTCTTATTTTTTGTAGAGATGGGGGTCTCCCTATATTGCTAGGGCTGGCCTCGAACACGTAGGCTCAAGCAATCCTCCCACTTCAGCCTCCCAAAGTGCTGCAATTTGAGGCATGTGCCACAGCACCTGGCCTACTGCAGTACAGTTACAGATATGAATGTTTTTCTTAAGAGTGCTGTACAGTTAAATCAAGCTGTGCTGGAGCCATTCTGTCTCTGAGTTTCCTTCTCTACTCTGACCTTTAAGTGTCTATTTTATTCCTTATTTTCTAGTTCATAGAAGACATTTCACTATCACACCTGTGTATTTACTGCCCACATTAACTAAATTATTGTGTACTTATTCATGTTTCTAGAAAGCTTGAAAAGATTTTTTTAAATTATCAACATAAAACTCTGAAGAGAGGAGCCTTGAAGATGTTTTAAAAAATTGAGTGAGCAGTTGAGGTAAATAATGAATGATTTTATAATCACAGATCATTTAACTTTAAATAGCATAAAAGTCTTCTTAGTAAATCGTAACTAACAAGAAGAAGGAAATATAATGGTCTGATAATTAATCAAATACCCAAAATGATGGCTAAGGAAAAAAAATCCACCACCATTACCTGAATGACCTTTCAGTAAAACGAGTGTTGTGGATTTTAGAATTCAGAATTCTCTGTTCTTCTTCCTGCGAGTCTCTCCATCTAGCTGCTTTCCAGTCCTAATATTACTTGGCCTGTCTGGCAACATTGGTCTCTCTTGTTCTTGAAAGCTTCCCACAGCCAGGCACAGTGGCTCATATATGTAATCCCAGCACTTTGGGAAGCTGAGGCAGGAGGATCACTTGAGTTCGAGATTAACCTGGGCAACATAGGGAGGTCCCATCTCTACAAAAATTAAAACATTAGCTAGGCATAGTGGCTCACACCTATGGTCTTAGCTCCTCAGGAGGCTCAGGTGAGAGGATCACCTGAGCCTGGGGAGGTCAAGGCTGCAGTGAGCTATGATCATATGACTGCATTCCAGCCTGGATGATGGAGCAAGACTGTCTCAAAAAAGAAAAAGGAAGAAGGAGGAAAGAAAAGAAGGAAGAAGGAGGAAGAAGGAAGAAGGAGGAAGAAGAAGAGAAAGAAGAAGAGGAGGAGGAAGGAGGAGGAGGAGAAGAAGGAGAAGGAAGGAAGGAAAGAAGGAAGGAAGGAAGGAAGGAAGGAAGGAAGGAAGGAAGGAAGGAAGGAAGGAAGGAAGGAAGGAGAAAAGAGAAGCAGCAGAAGAAGAATAAATAAGAAAGCTTCCAAGCTGGTTTCTACACGCCACTCTCTAATTCTCCTCATCACTGCTCTCTGGCCACACTTCGAGGGCTCTGTCACTGCATGCCCTTCCTCTGCCTGATCTGAGGCCTGGCACTCCCCAGGTCTCCATCTGTACCTCTTTTCCTTCTTCCTCTACTTAATCTCATTCACTCCCGTGACTTTAAGAACTACTTAAATACAATGATTTGAAACGAGACAAAATGCATAAGCACAGCATAACACATATTAATAGTTCCTTGTTGTTCATTTTCTTGCTTTGTCATTAGTCATCCTGAGATTCAGAAGTGTATTTGCACCTGCCTACCCAGCACCTCCACTTGACCATAGTTCCCTTTAACTCTTTAACTTCATCTGCTCAAAACACTTTTTTTAAAACATCTCAAATCTTTTCTCCCATGATCTCTATCTGAGCTCATGGTATCACCATCCACCTGCTTTCCCAAGCCCAGGGATTGGAAGCCATAGTGAATGTGAGGCAATATGTAATAGTGACCGTGTGACACTAATTTGTTAACAATGTGCAAGAGAAAACTGCAAGGCTGGCTGCTGAATATGCCTGATAAATAACTGTCAACCTATGCTGGTAGTATGATTAGGAAGAAGAGTGAAAGGGAAGAATGATTGGGTTCTGAGAGAGCCTTTATTCATATGTATATGTCATTTCTAATTATAAATATGGAAATCTGATTAATCCTGTTTTTCCCACTCAAACTCTAAG
>NW_016803042.1:1071255-1093834 GCF_001698545.2 Rhinopithecus bieti
CCGCCTCGGCCTCCCAAAGTGCTGGGATTACAGGCTTGAGCCACCGCGCCCGGCCAAACTCTAAGTTCTAAAGGAGCTGGACCCACCCCTGTTTTGCTCATCACTGCATGCCCAGCACCTAGTACAGTGCCTCACGTATAGTAAATGCTCAGTAAACACTTGGTTCCAATTCTCTATAACCAAAGCTGACAATTCACACTGATAAAGACAAACATTCTATGAATTATTTACATACAAGAATAAGTGTATCTATAAATGTATTGTCATGATATACAAATATACAGAAGATAGAAATCTGCTGCCTTCTGGCACTTTGTCCTTTTCCTTAAAATCCTGCATTTATAGAAATAATATTCACTCCAGCCTTAAAATAAACAGACTAAAAAACCTCCTCTCCCTAACCCCTCACCTGATCATCACATTCTATCAACTTGGTCCTCTAAAATTCAGCTCAAAAGTTGCTATCTCTGTGTAAAGCTACTGGCTCTCTATGTTCCAAATGCATTCCGCATATTATTGTGTATAATAGTAACATATTATAATTATTTTAGTGTCTCCTCCTTCCTTCCCTCTTCCAAGTCCAGGAGCTACTTAAAGATTTTCAGGATCTCTTGTGCAATAACTGGGCTGAACATAGTACCTGATAACTAATTGACAGTCAATACACCACAAGTCATAAGAAAAAAGAAATAGGATTTGAGAACATGAACACAGGATTTTGACAGCCACAATGAATTCTTTTATCCTTCCTACTCTGCACCTGTCTGTGGCTTTTTCCTCCACCATGTTCTGTCACATCCACATCATTATCTCGTGTCAGACAGTCCTCCTTGTGACTTCCGTGATGTATGGCTGTGGGCATGGAATGGATGTACTTAACATTATGGCTCTTTTACTTCTTTATTCCTCTTTATTCTGTCCCTTATCAGAAGCAAAGACCACAACATGTAGAAGTCTAACACAAAGTACTAAAATATGCGAAGATAATACATGCATAGGGGTGTTGATTAAAACATTGACAAAAATGAAAGAATGCTGCTTTCAAGACACTCAGGTCTCTCTCTATACCTAAGTGTATTATTCAACCATCAGAAAAGAACCAACTCTTTCCTAGATAAGAGACAACAGCACTTGCCCCCACCCATACTAATGCCACAGCTATTTGTTCATCAAAGTAAAGGAATGACTTTGTATTTGAATAGAAAAGAGGGGCACTCTGAGCTCTGAGGTGACAGATAATCCACTGATCAGTCACTCTCCAGTGGGGGTATCAGAAAAGTGAGGAAGAGAAAGTGATTCTGAGTACTTTGGATTAATATTTGAATCTCAATCTTTATGAAAGAAACAGGAGCTTAACTTGCTATATAAAAGGTTTCAGTAGATAATAGATTTTTTGACATTGTTATACAAGTAGATAGAATAGTAACCTGCCTGAATTAATGAAAGCAATTACTAAGTGCTGTTACTATAAGTGGAATAGCTTCACTGTATCGTATGTCCTAGCGATTCTTCACTTAGCCCAGATGATGCCAGGGGCTATTTGACAAAATGTTTCTTATATCTAAGAAGGTATATTTTGCTGGTTTAAACCATACTCTTTGACATTCGTACCCACTGTGGATGTATGCCTCTTGTACACTCATTACAATTTAAGCAGAAACATTTTTCATGAGCAGAAAAGGAGAAATCTTAGATTTCACTAGTGAAAAAGCCACTGTCCCCACTGTCCTATTGTGATATGCTAATATTTGCCCTGGAAAGAATAATTTAAGAACTCAAGCCTCTATATATGCAATTCAACTACTGTAGATTCAAAGATGGTCACAATAATTTATATACTCTTAAAATTATGAAGGGTTAAGAACTAATTATGAAAGACAATTTTGTCTTTCTTCCCTACACAGGGAAAATTTCTTAAAGACAAAAAAATACATGACAAAGAGAAAATGAATAAATTCAATTACATTAACTACATTAAATTAAGAATTTTATCAAAGGACACCACAAAAAGAGTAAACTGTATAGATGAAGATATCTGAAACACATACAAATAATAAAGGACTAGGGGCCAGAATATACATTATACAAAGAACTCCTATAGATCATTTTGAAAACACAGATAATATCTGAAATAGCTAAAGACTTAAACAGGCATTTCATAAATTAGGAAATCGAAATAAAATATGAAAATTGCTCAACCTTATTAGTAACTAGGGAAATGCAAATTATAACTACCATAGGATAATATTATACACCCACCAGTTCAGCCAAATTTTAAAATCTGACAATATCCAATAATGGTGAGGATAGAGAATTCTCATACTCTCCTGGAAGGTAAATAAATTGGTATGATTGCTTTGGAAAATACAGGAAGGTTGAAGATTAGCAATTCTACACCACAGTGATCACGTTCATAGAAATTCACAAACATGTTCGCCAGCTATATGTACAACAGGTGCAGAGCAGCACTGTTCATAATAGCCCAGTGAAAGCAAGTCAAAACCCATCAACTAAAAAATGGATAAACTGTGGTACAATCATACAATGGGATACTATCAAAATGAAATAACTAGCACTGTGTACAGCAACCTGGAGAATCTCACACACAAAAAAAAGTTAAAAGAAAAAGCACTAAGTAATATATGCAATATTACTCCATTTCTCTAAAGTTCAAAAAGCAGACAAAAACTAAATTATGTGTGATAAAACTATAAAAGAAAATCAAATAAATCATTATGACAAGTTGTGGACAATGGTTGTCTGGGACAGAGAAAGTTACGATGGAGAAGGGCACAAATGGAGATTGTGTGGTGCTTATGATATTCTATTTCCTTCATCTGGGTGGTGGCTACATGAATAGCAGCTTTATATTATTTGTTAAACTGTACATTCATGTTTGTGCATTTTTTCTGTATATATGGTATATTTCCCACAAGATGTTCTTCAGAAAAGTTATACAGACATATAAGATAGATGGTCTGGTAAAAGAATGACAGGAGATAGACAAAAGGCAAACAAAAAATATAATCAGGAGGTAATCAGTTCTATGAAGAAAAGAAAAGCAGGATGGGGAATAGGTTGAGAAGAGAGAACTATTTAACAGCTTGTAGCATCAGTGTCACCATAGTTAAGCCTCATGGAGTGCCACTGTGAAGACAGCAAAGGCAATGCAAATTGAATGCACAATGAAGTTTCAAATTGTGCTGCATGCAAGGTTTCATAAAATCCACAAGAGATGGCTCCAACAACATCAAAAGTCCCTGACAGATAAAGATCTGGTAGCATTAGACTGTTAACAATTGAAGAAAATAAGAAAGGCTGGCTATAATTTGGGTGCTTCATGAGAGAATAATCTTAATGATGAAATTTTTTTTAAGGCTTAGAAAAACTAATGAAGCCCTCAAATATGGTGTGAGTTCTCTTTATAAGAATGCTGCAGCTGGACGCGGTAGCTCACACCTGTAATCCCAGCACTTTGGGAGGCCGAGGTGGGTGGATCACGAGGTCAGGAGATCGAGACCATCCTGGCTAACATAGTGAAACCCCATCTCTACTAAAAAATACAAAGAGTAAACTGTTTTTTTTGAGACTGCGTCTCAAAAAAAAAAGAATGCTGCAAGAGTCAAATGTGAAGTGACAGCTGTTGTAATTGCCTTTTTTGTAGAAAACAATCAAGCTATAAATAATAAAGCATTTTAATTTGAAAATTAGATGACTGTTTTTATCTAGATAGATAGATAGATACATAGATAGATACATAGATAGGTTTATTTATTTTTTGTTTGTTTGTTTTGAGGCAGAGTCTCGCTCTTTTGCCCAGGCTGGAGTGCAGTGGCACGATCTCAGCTCACTGCAACCTCTGCCTCCCGGGTTCAAGCGATTCTCCTGCCTCAGCCTCCAGAGTAGTTGGGATTACAGGCGCCTGCCACCACGCCCGGCTAATTTTTGTATTTTTAGTAGAGACAGGATTTCCCCATGTTGGCCAGGCTGGTCTCGAACTCTGGGCCTCAAGTGATCCACCCACCTTGGCCTCCCAAAGTGCTTGGATTACAGGCGTGAGCCATCACGCCAGGCTATCAATATGTTTTTATGTTGACATACTTCAACAGAGTTTCAATCAATCTTTCTTTTCCCTAATTTTTCCTCCCTATTTGAAAAGAATCCATTCTCTCCTCTTTTGTTCAGCAAAATGTAAAACATTGATAAGATTTATACCTTTTTTAAAAAAATAGACTATGATTGAAGCCACACATTCGATAAACATTTGTTCATCACCTACTACATGCTAGGCTCTGGGGAGAAACAAAAACAAACGAAACAAGAATCACCAAGACTCAAGAAGCTTACAACGAACGGGGACTAAAAAGGCTAGAAAACCACTGGCTTCAGGAATCTGGTGAGTACTATTCAAAAAGAGTGTCCAGGCTGGGGACGGTGGCTCACGCCTGTAATCCCAGCACTTTGGGAGGCTGAGGCGGATGGATCATTTGAGGTTAGAAGTTTGAGACCAGCCTGGTCAACATGGTGAAACCCCACCTCTACTAAAAATAGAAAAATAAGCCAGGCATAGTGCCGGGCGCCTGTAGTCACAGCTACTTGGGAGGCTAAGACAGGAGAATCGCTTGAACCTAGGAGGCGGAACTTGCAGTGAGCCGAGATTGCGACACCGCACTCCAGCCTGGGCGACAGAGCAAGACTCTGTCTCAAAACAAAACAAAACAAAACAAAACAAAGTGTGTCCAAAGGAAGGGCCTCTAAATCAGATTTCTCATGGGGCATTAGAAATATAGAATTTTGTTTTTGCCATAGTTTTCATACAATCTTAGCTTAATAACAAAAACACAAATTAGTCACAGGCAGTCTTCAGGACAAAAAAAAAATCAGAAATATAAATTCTGAATAAGCTATAAACTGGATACCAAGGCCTTGAATTTGAATTCCATTTTCTTAACTTTAAGTTGATATCTTATAAGACAGGAGTGCAACATCGAACGGCTGTCTTGTTTGAATTATAAATCTTCACTTTAAAGCGGCAGATGGAGAGCCTTATGTTCACAGAAAGCAAGCCAAGGGCTCAGAAAAGGTAACCGCTCTGCCAAAGGGAAAGACACAAAACAGAAAACATGGTTCTGAACTTGTGTGCCCTCGAAGGGTTAACAGATGCCTGAATTTGTGAGAATTTTACAGAATTAGAATGGAACTAGTGCAAAGTCCTCCAATGTGTTTTCCTTTCTGGGCCATGCAAACATGTACGTTCTACGGAAGATTTCAAGTACACCAAAAAAACCCGGGTTTTCCATCACAGAATCTAAGTCGCCACATTTTCTCTCGTGTATACCATGTTATTGAAGGAGTTATTGTCCTTTGTATTTTTTAGCTCTGCTTCCTTAAATGCCAAAACTACACACACGAAGTATGTAATATGAACACTGAGAATGAGGAGATGCAAGCAGTATTTTATTCACCTGAAGAAACTAAAACCCAACATTTTGCTTTCTGTCTGTAGACACAGTTCCTGTAAACACAGAATCAAATACGGTGCGCGTAGAAAATAAAAGATCCTCCACACTATCGCACTTCCTTCAATGGAGGCTACTCGGGAGGCTGAAGCAGTG
Organism: Rhinopithecus bieti; assembly: GCF_001698545.2. Lineage (NCBI taxonomy): Eukaryota > Metazoa > Chordata > Mammalia > Primates > Cercopithecidae > Rhinopithecus > Rhinopithecus bieti. The sequence goes on from NW_016803042.1 coordinate 1,076,871, forward strand.
AATTGTTTGAACCCGGGAGGCGGAGGTTGCATTGAGCTAAGATCGCGCCACTGCACTCCAGCCTGGGCGACACAGCGAGACTCCGTCTCAAAAAACAAACAAACAAAACAACAACAACAACGATGATATTGTATTCTTGACATTTTGGCATTTTCTAAAATATTACATTTTTATAAAATTTCTCTGCCATGGGAAAAAAAAATCCACCTTTGCCAGAGCAAAGGAAGCCAGTGAAAGACGTAATTCATTGGGAGTATAATTATAAGCATTTAGCATTGTTTTGAACATGAGAAAAAGACAAGCTTTCATCAAGAGATTTTCATAATCTCAAGAAATAATTCATCTGCCATTTATTTTCAGGGAAATGTGGTGCTTCTTGGAAGAAGCCCAAAGGATCCTGCTGTTAAATCAAGACCCATGCAGGAAAAAAAAATTATCCACTCCACAATAACATGGCAGGTAACACAAAGGCAGTGGTACTTCTCCAGCAGGGAGAGGCCCCTCAATACAGGAACTCCTGCCGGCTGACTTAATTACAGCGCAGCAAGGGAGTCCACTACAAAGGCAGGAGCCACTGAACAGAGAGCTGCTGAGATCCGTCCTGGGTACACGGACAGATGGTTCTGCTGCTTCTCGGCTGGTATAAGACCTTCTAGAGAACTCTGAAAACTGAAACACGCCAACGAGTTTTCTGTTACCAGTAATTTTTTTTTTAACTCTGTGCCCAGGCCAGGCGCAGTGGCTCATGCCTGTATGTAATCTCAGCGCTTTGGGAGGCCGAGGCGGGCGGATCGCGAGGTCAGGAGTTTGAGCATCCTGGCCAACATGGTGAAACCCCGTCTCTACTAAAAATACAAAAATTAGCTGGGCGTGGTGGCACGTGTCTGTAATCCCAGCTACTTGGGAGGCTGAGGCACGAGAATCGCTCGAACCCCGGAGGAGGAGGTTGCAGTGAGCTGACACTGCACCACTGCACTCCAGCCTGGCGACAGAGCGAGACTCCATCTTAAACAAACAAACAAAAAACCCTTTGTGCCCACCTTATGCCAGTATAAAAGTAATCTGAATTTGAAAGTCAATCAGCAAGTATTTACTGAGCGACGTGTAAGGGATAAGGAAAAGGTCTAAAGCAGCTTATCTAGTTTAGGGACATGGATTAAACTCTGATTTAATTTTAGGACTTTTGACTTTTTCATCTCACACACACACACACACACACACACACACACACACACAAAACTAGAGGAGAGGCCACGAAAGCACTCCCTTGAAAATTCTCAGAGACAAATTTACAGAAACAGAGTGAGTCCATGTAAGAAACCTGGCCTTATACACAGGGATGATGCACTGAAATCTGTTTCACAGCAAAGGTAATTCAAAGTTTCTAAAGCAGTCACCATAGCAGCCACATGGCTTAGAACCCAAAACAGACAGCCCCCCAAATTATGAAGTCATACACACAGCTGCTAAATAACAGCACTGAGTAAACTCTTATCTTGTAAAAATGTTTAAACAAAATGAAAATTTAACTACAAACTTATAAAGGACTAAGCTTTTACTGTCATACTGTTTTATGGAATTAAAAAACATGCAAATTTTCTGCATGCAAACTCTACCTTCCTGGTCACTTTGAAGGATATAAATTAATCAAAATCACAAAATTCTTCAATCTTATATAAGAATGTACAATAATGCCTGAAGCAATTTAGAACTTACAATTTCCATAGCATAGAATGTATATCTACCTATACATGTATATACATATACAGATGCTCCTCAACTGATGAGCTTATGTCCTAATAAACCCATCATAGCTTAAAAACTATCATAAGTCAAAAATACATTTAATACACCTAATCTATCAAATATAGCTTACTTAGCCTCACCTACCTTAAACATGCTCAAAACACTTACATTAGCCTACATTTGGGCAAAATCACCTAACACAAAGTCTATTTAAAATAAAGTGCTAGGCCGGGCGCGGTGGCTCAAGCCTGTAATCCCAGCACTTTGGGAGGCCGAGGCGGGCGGATCACAAGGTCAGGAGATCGAGACCATCCTGGCTAACACGGTGAAACCCCGTCCCTACTAAAAAATACAAAAAACTAGCCGGGCGAGGTGGCGGGCGCCTGTAGTCCCAGCTACTCGGGAGGCTGAGGCAGGAGAATGGCGTGAACCCGGGAGGCAGAGCTTGCAGTGAGCTGAGATCTGGCCAGTGCACTCCAGCTTGGGTGACAGAGTGAGACTCCGTCTCAAAAAAATAAATAAATAAATAAATAAATAAATAAATAAATAAATAAAGTGCTAAATAGCTCATGTAATTTGTTGACTGGTGTACTGAAACTGAAAAACAGAATAGATGGGTGGGCACCCAAAATATGGTTTCTTTTGAAAGCATGGTGCTTTCATACCCTTGTAAAGTCAAAAATCATTAAGATGAACCATCATTAAGTCAGGGACCATCGGCATACATATATAAATACATACACATACATATTCCTATTTAATACTGATATCAACTCTGTAAACTAAAAATGCATAGCTTGGTAAGTCTGAATGAGCTAATATATTTAAAGCACTTGGAGAACTTCTATCAATACAAGTTTTGAAGTCACACTGCCTGAGATTTTGGTTCCATTGCTAGACAAATTAATTTATCTGTGCCACAATTTTCTCATCCATGTAAGTGGAAGTAATAATAAAAGCCTCTACTTCATAGGCTAATGAGGCATATGCTATCTGGCATATTAAATATCTAGCACAATACCCAGTATGTGGTAAGCAATGAACACAAGCGAGCTATTTTTAAACTTTATATATTTGGCTGGGCACAGTGGCTCACGCCTGTAATCTCAGCACTTTGGGAGGGCAAGGCAGGTGGATTGCCTGAGCTCAGGAGTCCGAGACCAGCTTGGCCAACATGGCAATATCCTGTCTCTACTAAAAATACAAAAAATTAACCAGGCATGGTGACGCGTGCCTGTAATCCCAGCTACTTGGGAGGCTGAGGCAGGAGAATCACTTGAACCTGGGAGGCGGAGGTTGCAGTGAGCTGAGATCACGCCACTGCACTCCAGCCTGGAAGACAGAAGGAGACTCTGTCTCAAAAAAAAAAAAAAAAAAAGTTTTTACATTTGGCCTCCAGTAAAAAGGAATCCAAATTAAAACTTGGGTCTCCTGATAAATTTGAGAATACTTTCTGCAGCCATGCTGCTGGGAACCATACAAAGGAGGCATTTAATCAAACTGATACAACTAAGTATTATTATGATACAGTAGCAAAAAGTAACAATGGTTGCACATGATGACACTAAATACCAAAATCTTTACATGATGTCAGAAGATAAGGTCAGGTGCTTCTTCAGAACATCTGCCCCACAACACGTTACCTTGTTCTTTTCTGCTATGATTCTCTTTGTAAAAAGTTATATATCTGAGTAATAAATTGCTACACTAAATATCTGAGAGTACTGCTTTGGGTCACAAAAGCAAAATAATTTGCTTATAAAAGCAATTAACTTTAGGCCGGGTGCGCTGGTTCACGCCTGTAATCCCAGCACTTTGGGAGGCCGAGGTGCACTGATCACTTGAGGCCAGGGGTTCAAGACCAGCCTGGTCAACACAGTGAAATCCTGTCTCTAATGAAAATACAAAAATTAGCCAGGTGTGGTGGCGCACGCCTGTAATCCCAGCTACTCAGGTGGCTGAGGCACAAGAATTGCTTGAACCTGGGCAGTGGAGGCTGCAGTGAGCCGAAATCACACAACTGCAATCCAGTCTGGGCAACACAGCGAGACATTGTCTCAAAAAAAAAAACCAAAAACTTAACTTAAAAATATTAAATATTCAGTGAAAACTAGAGTCATGCTAAACCAAAACAGTGTTTTAGCTCCAGGTATTAATGGCCACTTCTGGAGCCATAAGCCAAGCTGTTAATATAGCTCCTAAATAATGAACTGCAATATGGTTGGCAAAGAATCTCCTTCTTAATTTCTTAGGAATGTTCAACTCTGGCACAAAGGGGACCAGGTGAGTATGGGTGAATATCCTTCTGGAAAGATGAGACTAGAAGACTGAGGATCTATGGAAGGGGATGCCCAGTTATTCTCTCTCCCCCTACTCTCAACATTCAGTGATTAATTCATGTATTTACCAAAACGGCATGTCAATACCCTGAGCAGCCACTCAGGACAGGACTCCTGCACTGCTACAATACCGATTCCCCAGCCTCTCCTCTGCCCCTCAACCTGCCTTAGCTGCTGTCATTTTATCCACACTGGACAGGACCTGTCCATTTGCTATCTTCCTTCCAATTATGTTTGTCCATGTCTGGACCTGGCTGGCTGCTCCCTGCAGCCCCTTGCTGGTTACCTTACCCTGACAGTGATGCAGCCAGAGGCACTAAAGGGTTAGCCCAAGGGCCCCAGCCCTGCACTGGGCCCATGAAGGGGCTTATGATCCTCGTTTTCTGGGTTTGGGTGATGTTAGAGGAAAATGCCTCGGCCCAGCACCATTCCTTTTTGCTTCTGATTTGGAGTTCTAGACCAGAGCCTTAGTCCTGGTCAGTTGTTAAGTAATTATTTAACAGTGTGACATTCAGACCTGCATGACATCTATACAGTGCCCAATAAAGAAAGAGGAGGCCATGGTCCCTACGTTCAAAAAAGAAAAAACACCACATACGTGCTTGGTGATACAAAGTTGAATAAGACACACAGAATCTGATGGAGAAAACAGACCTGAAAATCAATAATCACAGAGCACTGGAACATTATAGCTGCCTCAGTCTTCACAGGGGAATACAGAGGAGCACCAGCTAAAGAATGTGTACGTTGGACAAAGTTATATGCCAGGTACTCCTATATATATGATCTAATGCAAAAATAAACATCAGTCCTATACTGTTTGTTAGATGAAGAAATAGGCTCCAAGATTTAAGAAGCAGAACTGAGAATGCAAGTCCTGCAAATATCCTCCTTCACGTTTCTCCTTTGTCCCTCTCCACTTTCCTTCCCTCTTTATTTTCCTTTCCTAGAAGGGAAGGAGAGGGTCAGCATCACGATCAAAAGTCAAAACTCATATGTCAACAGGTAAGTGACAGATGATGTAAATGAGGGAGAACACAGACAGTGAGATAACGCGGATGAGATGGAATGGTGGGGACTCTAGTGAATTAGAGATCCATGCTCTTTCTATAAGAAAGGTGAAGGTGCAGTGGTTCATGCCTATAATCCCAGCACTTTGGGAGGTTAAGGCAGAAGATCGCTTGAGCCCAGGAATTTGAGACCGAGCCAGCCAATATAGTGAAGTGTTGTCTGTACAAAAAATTTAAAAATTAGCCAGGTGTGGTGATGCACACCTGTAGTCCCAGGTACTCAGGAGGCTGAGATGTAAGGATCACTTAAACCCAGGAGATCTAGGCTGCAGTGAGCTGTGTTCGTCTCACTGCACTCCAGCCTGGGTGACAGAGCAAGACCCTGTCTCAAAAAAAAGCCAGGAATGGTGGCTCACACCTGTAATCCCAGCATTTTGGGAAGCCGAGGCAGGTGGATCACCTGAGGTCACAAGTTCAAGACCAGCCTGGCCAACATGGTGAAAGCCCATCTCTACTAAAAATATAAAATTAGCCAGGCATGGTGGCGTGCACTGTAATCCCAGCTACTCAGGAGTCTGAGGCAGGAAAATGGTTTGAACCTGACAGATGAAGGCTGCAATGAGCTAAGACCAAGCCACTGCACTCCAGCCTGGGTGACATAGCGAGACTCCGTCTCAAAAAAAAAAAAAAAGAAAAGAAAAAGGAGGGGAGACGGGAGGGAGAGGACAGCAGAGGAGTAGGGTGGAGGGGAGTGGAGGGGAATGGAAGGGAGTGGAGGGGAATGGAGAGGAGGAGAGGGGAGAGGAGAAGAGAGGAGAGGAGGACTTATTCAGCTCCAGCCCTCTGATGCCACACAGAAATGCGGGCCCAAGGCTCTGTGAAATCTTCCAGTTTTTTGAGACTGGCCTGAAATCCAGTTTATATGATTCTCCTTCTTGAAAAAAGCAGCTCCCTAAATCAAAATGTTTGTCAATCACCAGACCTGACTGTGGCCACAGGATACCAGCTTGCAATATCTGCTGTAGACCAAAGGTGGCCAGGCTTGTCAGCATTGCTCCCGTCACTATGGTGTTTCACTTAAAGAGTTTAACAACCAAGCAGTCATTGCAAAACAAACCACAGGACTGGCGCCACTACTGTTATCAAGACTTTACTCTATTTCTGAGGTATTAAGGAGAGAGGCACACAATGACGGAGTCATGATGCTGAAAACAACTGACTCACTTCCTTGACATCCCTACCAAGTAGCTTTTTGGCTTGTGCTTAACCATCATGATAAGCCAACAGGGAAGTCTCTCCCTCCTCAGATGGCCTGCTCACTTTCACTCTGCTCTTAGTCATTAGAGAAGGTCTTTTTTTATATTACGTTGAGCTCCGTATCCCTGTACCTGCCACCCATTGGTCTCTGGACCACTTTACCTAGAACACAATATTCCAGGAGCAAGAAGCCAACATTATCATCACATTACAAACAGTGTTTCTGTTCATGCAGACAAAGATCATGTCAGCTTTTTACTTGGACTAGCACACTTGCCTCCCTGGCCCTCGGGGACCATAGCATGATCTAGCAGTGCGAGTGAGTCAACAAAGGCTTACCAAGTTCCACGGCAGGGCACAGGGAAAGCTGTTATTTCCATCAGTCACATGTTTTACTTTAATTCTAGCTCAAGAATATATTTATGCCCCAGTCTCCATGTTCCTAATCTACAGTGCATAACTGCTCCCTATAAATAATTATTTTAACTCTGGTTTAAAAAGTACTGGCATCCATTTCAGTAACTGGATGAAGTTGGTTTCACAGAATGTTAAAAAGTATCCGTGGCTAGTTTGTTTGACTTTATAGGAATAAAAATGACTTAACATTTTAGCTTTATAACAGAAACTAAGAAATATGGCTCCACCCTTAATATGCATCATGAAAGGTAGCCAACTTAGGTCCAGTAAATTACATCATAGAGCATTATAACTATAGAATGCTGCTTGTTTTTCTGGCAAAGTCATGAATCCCTTCCAAATGAGAAACATTTTGGCAGACTCATCTTTTTTTTTCCCCCAGATGGAGTCTTGCTCTGTCGCCCAGGCTGACTTGCAGTGGCACGATCTTGGCTCACTGCAATCTCCACCTCCCAGGTTCAAGTGATTCTTGTGCCTCAACCTCCTGAGTAGCTGGGATTACAGGTGTGCACCACCATACCCGGCTAATTTTTGCATTTTTAGTAGAGACGGGGTTTCACTATGTTGGTCAGGCTGGTCTCAAATGCCTGACCTCAAATGATCCACCTGCCTCAGCCTCCCAAAGTGCTGGGATTACAGGCATGAGCCACCACACCTGGCCAGGAGACTCATCTTAAAATTATTTTTCAGACAAAGTATCAATATTGGTATCCATAAGAATTTTCAAATTCAAATAAGCAATATTTCATCTCGTAAATTTAAGTGTGAAATAGTTTTATTCCTTCATGTTTATATCTTCTTATCATATGATTTCTTTACATTCTTCCTAGCTCCTTAGAAGAAACCTAGGAGCCATCCTGATTTCTCCACTTTCTTTTGCTTTCCATATTTAATTAATTAGCAAATCTTTCAACATATACCCTGAATCAGATCACTTCTTACCCTCAAGTAGATTCTCACTCAGTCCAAGCCACCATCATCTCTTACCTGATGCAATAGCCTCCTAACTTGGTTCACTCTTCCACTGTCTGCAAGGAATAACCAGAGTGATCTTTTAAAAACATGTATGAAATCACATCACTCAGGCAGCTTAATCCAGACTTCTTGCCAGGGCTCAGAGAACCTGCTTGCTGACTCCCTTTCCACTGCCCCTCTCACATTCCCCCTCCCCAACAATGGCCACACTGGAGTCTTTTGGAGTCCTGGTTGAAGGCAGTACTGCCCCCCTGGTGTCAGGGCAGGGAGCGGGTGCCTAGAATGTGTGACTATGTTTTTTTAATTACAGTGACTATGGATGCTAACCGTCCTATATTGAGCCACACAGTCCCACCGTGCACAGCACGGTTCCACGCTGCAAAGGCTTGCAGTACCCAAAATGCCATTTGCCATTTTCACAAAAACCTAGTTCATTCCCATCTCAAGATCTTTTTTTTTTTTTGAGACAGTCTCGCTCTGTCACCCAGGCTGGAGTGCAGTGGCACGATCTCGGCTCACTGCAACCTCCGCCTCCTGAGTTCAACCAATTCTCCTGCTTCAACCTACTGAGTAGCTGGGATTACAAGTGCACGCCCAGCTAATTTTTGTATTTTTAGTAGAGACAGGTTTTCACCATATTGGTCAAGCTGGTCTCGAACTCCTGACCTCATGATCTGCCCACCTTGGCCTCCCAAAGTGCTGGGATTACAGGCATAAGCCAGAGTGCCCGGCCCCTGTCTCAAGATCTTTACACTTACTGTTACTTTTGACCCAGGAACTGAAATAGTTCCCTGCCTTGCTCCTTGTGACCACCTGGGAGTCAGCTCCAACATCATCTCCTCTGAAAGGCCATGCCTGGCCATCATTTCTCAAATAGCCACCCCAACCACACCCCTGCCAGTCTTATTATTCCTCCACCTTGCTTTTTTTTTTTTTTTTTTTTGAGACGGAGTCTTGCTCTGTCGCCCAGGCTGGAGTGCAGTGGTGCCATCTCAGCTCACTGCAACCTCTGCCTCCTGGGTTCAAGCAATTATCCTGCCTCAGCCTCTCAAGTAGCTGGGACTATAGGTGTGTGTCACCATGCCTGGCTACTTTTTTTATTTTTAGTAGAGACAGGGTTTCACTACGTTGGTCAGGCTGGTCTCAAACTCCTGACCTCAGGTCATCTGCCTACCTGGCCTCCCAAAGTGTTGGGATTACAGGCGTGAGATACCATGCCCGGCCTACAAAAACTTTTTAAAAAATTAGTTGGGCCTCTAACCTCAGCACTTTGCAGGGCTGAGGTGGATCACCTGAGGTCAGGAGTTCAAGACCAGCCTGGGCAACATGGTGAAACCCCATCTATACTAAAAATACAAAAATTAGCCAGGCACAATGGCGTGTAATCCCAGCTACTCGGGAGGCTGAGGCAGGAGAATCTCTTGAACCCGGGAAGCAGAGGTTGCAGTGAGTCAAGATCGTGCCACTGCACTCCAGCCTGGGCAACAGAGCAAGACTCTGTCTCAAAAAAAAAAAAAGAGTTGGACATGGTGGTGCATGCCTGTAGTCCTGGCTGCTTGGCTGCTTGTATGGCTGAGGTGGTAGGGTTGCTTGAGCCTGGGAGGTTGAGGCTACAGTAAGCCAAGATCGTGCCCTTGCATTCCAGCCTGGACAACAAAACAATACCCTGTCTCAAAAAACAAACAAAAAAAAGGAATAAAAAGAAGTTTTATTTTAAAGTAACAATACATTTCTCATTTTGACAATATTATGACAGGAAAAAAACTCAAGTATTTTGGCTTGAAAATATAAACTATAAACATATGGGAAAAATTATTGGTTTAAAACTGAGCACAAATTACGCTGAATTTTTTTTTTCTTTTGAGATGGAGTCTCGCTCTATCGCCCAGGCTGGAGTGCAGTGGCCGGCTCTCAGCTCACTGCAAGCTCCGCCTCCCGGGTTCCCGCCATTCTCCTGCCTCAGCCTCCCAAGTAGCTGGGACTACAGGTGCCCGCCACCTCGCCCGGCTAGTTTTTTGTATTTTTTAGTAGAGACGGGGTTTCACCGTGTAGGCCAGGATGGTCTCGATCTCCTGACCTCATGATCCACCCGCCTCGGCCTCCCAAAGTGCTGGGATTACAGGCTTGAGCCACCGCGCCCGGCCAGCTGAATTTTTTTAAAGAAAAGGAACAATTATATTTTCATAATACTAAAATGAAATAATGTAAAGTGATAAAAAGCAATTAATTCCTATTTAGGTAATATTTCATCTGAGCCTTTTCCATTAAAAGTTTAACTTTTATGTGATTATGAGGTTATTTATACCTAAAGAGACCATTTAAGTATATAGAGAATTAGTACAGGCATTTGTTTTTCCAGTGACTGAGATAAGAGGAAAATAACCAAAGGAAGAATTTGTACAACACTATAGGCAATATTTCAGATGCTTAAGTAGAAATACGCATATGCTTGCTCAAAAATCACAAACAGCAATGTTAGATTAGAACTTGTACCTTTTTTAATACTTTCTGAAAAGCCCTTAAATAATATTTTTCTCCAAAGTGACTTCTTAAGAGTTATATCAGGTTGGGCGCGGTGGCTCACGCCTGTAATCCCAACACTTTGGGAGGCGGAGGCGGGCAGATCACCTGAGGTCAGGAGTTTGAGACCAGCCTGGCCAACACAGTGAAACCCCGTCTCTACTAAAAATACAAAAATTAGCCGAGCGTATGGCATGCACCTGTAATCCCAGCTACCCAATAGGCTGAGGCAGGAGAATCGCTGGAACCTCGGAGGCAGAGGCTACAGTGAACTGAGATCGCACCACTGCACTTCAGCCTGGACAACAGAGCAAGAGTCTGTCTCCAAAAAAAAAAAAAAAAAAAAGAATTAGATCACAGCCCCAATAAGATTTCTAGTAACATCTAATTAGACAATTGAGTTCCCTTGCTGGAGCTTGTCTGCTTTGCTTATAAAATCATGTGCAAAGTCTAAGACAACCATAACCAGACCCTCAACATCCTCCTCCTTAATGCTTATTGGGGAAACGGAAATAAACAGTGTGATCTGCCTTCGTTCACACTTGTCACTTCCTTGTAAATGTTGAGAGCTTTCCCAAAGCAAAGAGCCTATGACAGCAAGGAAGGTTTCCAAAGCCAGTGACTCCAGGGAAAAAACAAAATAAGAAGAATTATTCCATCAGCTACCAAGAACTTATATTAAAATGGTAAGAGTAAGACAGTGTGGCATTTGCACAAGAATAGACCAACAAACCAATGTAACAGAATAGTCCAAAAATAGACCCATGCATATATAAAAACTTAATTTATCACAAAGCAGAAACTGAAAATTAGTGCAGGAAAGATGGACTGTTCAGTAACCTGTGGTACTGAGATCATAAGCTAATTTTATTGGGGGGTGGGGCAGAATCATGGGAAAAAATTTAAATTAGATTTCTACCTCACACCAAATGCAAAAATCAACTCCAGGGAGAATTAAAGATTTAAATATAAAAGGCAAACCATAAGATATTCAGAAGACAATATAGGTGCATGTTTTTATGACTTCATGGAAAGGATTTCTTAAGAATAGGAAAACACAACCTAGAAACACAAGAGTGATAAATCAACTAAATTAAAATTATAAACTTCTCTCATCAAAGGACACCACAGAAAGAGTGAAAAGACGGCCCATGGACTAGGAAAAGATATTTCTTACATATCTAAGTAACTACAAAGGCTTAGTATACAGAATATGAGTATAGGTGTATACTCTTACAAATCAATAAGAAAAATATAAACAATCCAATGGTAAATGAGCAAAGACATGAAATGCATTTCAGTGCAGGATAGTCATAAATGCCTGTAAATACTTAAGAGGTATGACCTCATAAGCAGCCACAAAAATGCAAACTAAAGTCACAAGGTATGAAGTGATGACAAGGATGTGGAGACAACGGTGTCTGTTCCTTGTATATTTATATTTTTGCAATTTTATTTTCTGCAGGGTATTTTTTTTTTTTTTTTAACAAAGTCTCACTCTGTCACCCAGGCTGGAATGCAGTGTTATGATCTCGGCTCACTGCAACTTTCACCTCCCGGGTTCAAGCGATTCTCCCGCCTCGGCCTCCCAAGTAGCTGGGATTACAGGCTTGCATCACCATGCCAAGCTAATTTTTGTATTTTTAGTAGAAACAAGGTTTCACTATGCTGGCCAGGCTGGTCTCAAACTCCTGGCCTCAAGTAATCCACCCACCTCGGCCTCCCCAAATGCTAAGATTACAGGTGTGAGCCACCATGCCCCGCTGCCTCCTTTTTTAAAAAAAAATACTATCTATGGTGACTATTTCTAGCCTGCCATGATAGCAAGTGTCTTCAAAGAGAGCTGCAGGCATGACCAACCTGCATTCACTCTCATTCTAACCCTAAGATTTCTTCCCTCCTACACACACTTGGTGTGAACAGTCTGCAAACCGTAGTGAGAGCCCACAGGTGGGGTATGAAGTCTGAGAAGAGGTATACAGTTTTTCCCACCACATCCAATTTTTCCCCACAATGGTTGTAGGGTCCTCTGGAGCCCAAATCTGGGGAGATTCTAGGCTTTATCTCCTATTTCCTCTACTCTAAGTGGCCAGAAAACTAATGCTCAGTATTGAACCAATACTGATTCAGCAAATGCATTCAAGGCAAAAGTCAGATTTGATGCATTGCTTATTTTTTTGTTTGTTTGTTTTGTTTTTGTTTTTTGAGACGGAGTCTTGCTCTGTTGCCCAGGCTGGAGTGCAGTGGCACAATCTCAGCTAACTGCAACCTCCATCTCCTGGGCTCAAGCGATTCTCCTACCTCAGGCTCCCAACTAGCTGGGACTACAGGTGTGTGCGACCATGCCCGCCTAATTTTGACTTTTTTGTTTTTTTTGTAGAGACAGGGTCTTGCCATATTGCCCAGGCTGGTCTCAAACTCCTGAGCTGAAGTGATCCACCCGCCTCGGCCTCCCAAAGTGTTGGGATTACAGGCTGAGCCACTGTGCCCAGTCAACACACTGCTTACTTCTAAGAGTTCCTTCTTTAATTCAGTTTTAGCCTCTGAGCATCCTCACCGAGTAGTCAACTCATTCATTCCATTTAAGGGCCACTTTTTTATTTCACTTAGCATGTTTAATTGTTGCCAGCAGGAAGCTTAGTCAGAGGTCTTAGACCACAGGACCACTGTATTGCCAGAATCAAAAGTCAAAAATTCGTTTTAAAACATAAAGCTAATTATGTCACTCTCCTGCTTTGAAACTTTCAATGCTTTTCTCATGATATACAGTGTAAATTTGAGCTCCTAAGTACTCTTGACCCTGTTCAAGAGGCATAAGGGAAACTTCCCAGAGGAGAAGGAAAATGGAGATTAAACTTGAACCAGCAGCAACAGAGAGAAAAGACCAGAGCAGGGAAACAGCCAATGAATCCTAATTAACAAATCAAATGGGCAGGAGAATATTCAAGTCCAGTATGGAAAGAACTCAACGTTCAAGGGTCTGATCAACCATTAGAAGCTCAGTCAAGACAGCAGGGCATCAGGGGCTCTCAAAGCCAAGAATGAACAATCAGAGGGGTCTGTAAGAGATCAGGGTCATTGGGAGCAAAATCTATCCAACCACGCGGAAGGACAGTGGGTGCCCAAACCAAAGGGCCAATTAGGCAACCTGTTCACAATAGGAGTTAGACTGAGGAGCTGCCACTCCCTAATTCACAGGAGCCCAGAAGGTTCAAACAGACTCTAAAACACACAAAGGATGGCATGGGAGCAGTAGATCCTCCCAGATCTCTTGTTAGTCAGAGGTACTCCAGGCCTGGCTCTCAAAAGCAAGGCCTTGCCAACTTTGTTACAGTCAGCTATGCTGAAGTGTTGGCTGGCAGAAACTGACAAGCCCCATCACACAGCTTTCCCCATCTGGCCCCAAACCACCTCTCCAGGCTCACCTCCCCTCTCACCCAATTCCATCTGCCCTCCTACCGCAACAACACAGACACTGACAAGCAGCACCCTCTCCAGCCTTCCCTCTTCTACAGGCTGTTTCATCTTCCTGAACGACTTTGCCCCTCTTCTCTGCCCGGAAAATCCCTACTCATTCTTCAAAGCCCCTTCAAATGTTGCCTGATCAGAGAGATTACTCTGATTCAAGCTGGGTTTGCTACCCTCCACTCCTATCGAGCACAGCCAACACATTATTATTTTATTATTATTACTATTATTGTCACCATCACATCCATCATTTATCAAGTGCTTGTCATGTGTCAGATACTGTATTAAATCCTTCACGTGCATTTTTCCTTACCACTTGTAGTTATTATCGTTCTCCATCTTACTGAGGAGGAAACCAACGTTCACATCATTTCAAGTATTGGCCTGAGGACACAGAGTTGCTAAAGGGATTTCAAACATAGTCTGTTCTTAACTCAAAAACCCATATTCTTTCCAGTAAAATATCACAATTTGTTTATCTCTGTTGCCTCCAACAACAAATAAGTAACTTAAAAATAAAGATCATGTCTTCCTAATTTTTGTGTAGCCTGCATAATACCTGGCATATAGATGATGCTCTCTAAAGACTTAATAGATAAATAAATGAATAACAAGCATTCAATCCATTTTCTCAGGAACCTGAATGACAACTGTAGCACAGAACCAGTAATACAATGTTGAGACTGTCTGTATGTCCCCTTTGCTTAGGGTCTACTGGATGGCTCATATTATGGAGAATAAAGGACAGAGAGTACAAGACACTTAGGTAAAGATTCTGGTACAAGGAACCAGGCAAGTCAGCACAGTGTCTTTTGAATAAATGGGCTTAATCTAGGCACACAAATGGTTATTTTTAAAACAAGTGGTCTACTCCAACCTCTTTTAAAATAACTGGCTGTCTTTTTATTTTGAGACGGAGTCTTGCTCTGTTGCCCAGCATGGAGTGCAGTGGCACAATCTCGGCTCACTGCAATCTCCGTCTCCCAGGTTCAAGCGATTCTCCGGGCTCAACCCCGGGGTAGCTGGGATTACAGGCGCCTGCCACCACGCCCGGCTTATTTTTGTTTCACCATGTTGGCCAGGCTGGTCCTGAACTCCTGACCTCAGGTGATTTGCCTGCCTCAGCCTCCCAAACTGCTGGGATTACTGGCGTGAGCCACCGTGCCCGACCAGAACTGACTGTCTTAGTAACTTCATCTTTATTTTTTTCCCATTCTAAATCAGTGCAATACCATAACCATCTATTAAACACCTGCTATGGTGGGAAGGAAGAGAATGCCATATACCTCATGGGATACTGAGTTAATGAAAACTCCTTTTCCCTGAAGGGGGTTTTAGTCTTATTTGAATGTATGCAGAAGTTATCTCAATCAGGGAAAAAGCACAGAACATTGTGACTTTTTTGCTCAAAGCTCTCTGAAAGTTTCCCATCTCACTCAGAGCAAAAGCCAAAGTCCTGATAATCTAGAAGCTGCTACATCATGTGGCCCCCTCTGGTCTCACCTACTATTCACCCCCTAGCTCAGTCCCCTCCAGTCACATGGTCTCCATATTGTGTCTTCTCAATAAGGCTTTATCTGACCACTCTACTGAAAATCATAACCCTCTTCCACTTCACATGCCATCTCCCTATTCCCAGGGTTTTTTCCCCCCATAGCATTTTGGACAATCTAACGTGCTATCTACTTTACTCATTCATTTTGTTTATCATCTCTCTTCCCCCCCAAAATGTAGGCTCCACTAATATGGACCTTCTGTTGTGTTTGTTCTCTGCTGTATTCTCAACACCCAAATCTGACATGGAATTATTATTGTAGGAATGAATGAATGAACCATTAGTTATGTTTACGCAATGACCTATCTGCTCACAGCATTACTTTGAAATCCATTTTTCAAATTTCTGAATCACACTGGCATCACAAATTTAAACACATCTTAAGATTTTTTTGCTTGGCATTGATTAATGATGACTAAATTCTCATTGGTCTAGAGTTTTCTTCATTACTTTTTCCCGAGAAGACTTACTGTGACCATTATCTAAAAATGTAATTGTTTTGAGACCCTGGTCTAAAATTTAGCAAATAATTGTTTGTATTGTCCCAAGCACTTCAATATGATTTACAAAAATATATTACTTATGTTGCCACAATGAAAAATAGCAGTTGATTATAAAACATGACTGGAAATAACTACAGTAATTAAGGTAGAAGACCTGAGAATGCTCTTAAGAAAGGGTTCTACTTCTAAATTATTGTAAAACATTAACAAACTGAGGCTGGGTGCAGTGGTACACACCTATAATCCCAGCACCTTTGGAGGCCGAGGCAGGTAGATGGCTTGAGTCCAACAGTTTGAGACGAGCCTGCGCAACATTGTGAGACACTGTCTCTACAAAAAATACAAAACAATTAGCTGGGCATGGTGACTCACATCTGTAGTCCCAGCTACTCAGGAGGCTGAGGCAGGAGGATCACTTGAGCCTGGGAAGTCAAGGCTGCAATGAGCCGAGATCACACCACTGCACTCCAGCCTGGGCAAGAGAGCGAGACCCTGTCTCAAAAAAAAACAAAAATAATTGACAAACTGAGATCTTCTGTTGTTGAGATCACTAGATCATTAACCGTAGTTAGTTTTCATTTATTTGTTCGTTTGTTTGAGATGGAGTCTTGTTCTGTCACCCAGGCTGGAGTGCAGTATTGCGATCTTGGCTCTCTGCAGCCTCTGCCCTCTGGGCTCAAGTCATCCTCCCACCTCAGCCTTTTTTTTTTTTTTTTTTTTTTTTGAGACAGAATGAGACTCTCGCCCAGGCTGGAATGTAATGGAGTGATCTCGGCTCACTGCAACCTCCGCCTCCCAGGTTCAAGAGATTCTCCTGCCTCAGCCTCCCAAGTAGCTGGGATTACAGGCACGCACCACCACATCCAGCTAATTTTTTTATTTTTACTTGAGACAGGGCTTCACCATGTTGGCCAGGCTGGTCTTGAACTCCTGACCTCAAGTTATCTACCCGTCTTGGCCTCCCAAAATGCTGGGATTACAGGCGTGAGCCACCATTAGTTTTTAATGCCAACATTAATTAAGATCTGGTATGACTTTTAAAAATTATCTATGGAGGCCAGGCGCCCTGGCTCACGCCTGTAATCCCAGCACTTTAGAAGGCTGAGGCGGGTGGATCACGAGGTCAGAGGCTCGAGACCAGCCTGACCAACATGGTGAAACCCCGTCTCTACTA
>NW_016803042.1:1094015-1114419 GCF_001698545.2 Rhinopithecus bieti
TGTCTCAAAAAAATAATAATAATAAATAAAAATAAAAAATAAAAAATAAAAAATTATCTATGGAGCCAACAATTCAAAAGCTATTTATAATTGGTTTGGAGCACATTATATTTTTTCTTTTTTTTTTCTCTCTTTCTAATGGTCGATTTTCCTTCCTATATTTTCTTGAGATTTGGAGCTTAAAGAATCTAAGCACACCAACCTTAGCAAAAAGAAAGCCAGTTTGTGATTTAAAGGACAAAAAACAAAAATGGTCGTGCGTGCCAAAGAGATAATCTGCAAGATAATAGTATCTCCAGCTCAACAAAAGAAGTCATGTACAAGATTAAACTCATCCTGTTTCCATCCAGTAACCTCACACAAGGTCAACTTCAAAATATCCCCTAAAACCATCTACAAAGTAGCAATCAGTGAGGCTTATCAACAGGGCCCATCCTTCTTACAATATAAACCTCTTTCAATTTCAAAAATTGATGACTAAGAACTCTTCAATAGTGGCATTTGATTCCACATTACTCTGCAGTATGCAAGAGAAAAACAAAGACCCATGATTCTGAACCTTCTATTATAGACCCACGCCAAACTGCAACAAAACATTCTTAAGGAAATTGCTACTATTATCGTACACATATTGTTATTGTTCCCATAAATGTAAATAGTTTATCATTTTCAATTCTAAATTTAAAGACAGAAACACAGCAGTTAAATATTACATTTTAGAGTAGGCTTTTTCTCCTTAAAATGTTGGAAAACAGTAAAGATATATAACCAAAAGAACAACTAAAAGTCACCCAGAAGTTAGAGATCAATCCCTCAAAAAAAATCCTTTTAAATATTCTATTTACAAATGTGCAAAGTTGGCATAAAACTGCAAACAGAATAAAATAAATAGACATAATAAGAGAGAACTTTTAAAAGAAACTTTAAGCAGTCCTCAAGAATAGAAAATTAAATGCACTCAAATTTAACATATATCTCTGTCTAATGCAGTTAAGTTTTTGATATTTTCTGGTTTTCAGAAAGGATTTAATGTTTTCATTTTCAGAAAGTAGAAACAACAAATTTTAAAAGACTATACAATGAAGGTTTATATATTAGCTCATAACTTCCCAGTTTTTCGTTTTGTTTTGTTTTGTTTTGAGACAGAGTCTTGCTCTGTCGCCCAAGCTGGAGTGAAGTGGCACGATCTCAGCTCAATGCAACCTCCACCTCCTGGGTTCAAGCGATTCTCATGCCTCAGTCTCCCGAGCAGCTGGGATTACAGGCGCATGCCAGCAGGCCCAGCTAATTCTGTATTTTTAATAGAGATGGGGTTTCACCATGTTGGTCAGGCTGGTCTCAAACTCCTGGCCTTGTATGATCCATCCGCCTTGGCTTCCCTAAGTGCTGGGATTACAGGCATGAGCCACTGTGCCTGGAACCAGATTTTCTTACTAAACACTTCTATGCCCATGGGGTCATTTAGTCCTCAAGTTGGAAATATAGAAGAGGGGTTCTTCACCCTGGCTGCATCTCTAAGGGAAGAGGGATTCACATGCTGAAGCCAGGCTCCACTTCCAAGGAGTGATTTAACTCTCCCGGAGTGGCGTCCAGGCAGCAGAAGTTTTATAAATCACCCAGGTGATTCTGACATACAGTCTGTATTGAAAGTCACTGGTTCCCACCCACCTCTTCTCAGAGAAGACCTCAGGAAGATATCCAGGCTCTGCTCAAACATTTCCAATGTTGAGACCCAATACCTCATTAGAAAAATCTAATAGGCAATACACTATGTTACAGAATGGTCATTATTTCAAATATGAATGGTCATTTTCACAGAGCATGGTAACCCATCACTTTCCCTAACAACTACAACAGAGTTCGCAGATCTTGGCACTTGTCCTCTTCTTAAAAATCACATTCCCCAGTCTCCACGTGACTGGCTCCTTGTCATCATTCAGGTCTGGGCTCAAGTCTCACCTCCTGGGGAAGACTGCCTGATCACGCTTTCCCCAGCCAGTCTGTCTCTTCCCTTATGGCACCTCTCACAACTGAAATATGTGTGGATGTTCATTCGTTGACTCTCTTCCCAGTCTGAAACATAAGCTCCACCCAGGCAGCTCCATCGGGTCTGTCTTGTTTAACGCTGTGTCTCCAGCAAGTGGAACCATGCCCGACACAGTAGCCACTCAATACAAATTTTTGAATGAATAAATGAAACAGATGAAGAGGTAATGGGCAATCTAAAGCAAAAAGAAAGTATCAGAGTGGTATATAATGTAAATACAGTCATCCCTCAGTCTTGGTGAGGGTGTGGGTGTTCCAGGACCCCTGTAGATATCAAAATCCACAGATGCTCAAGTCCTTGAGATAAAATAGTGTAATATTTGCATGTAACCTACACATATCCTCCAGTATACATTAAATCATCTCTAGATTACTTATAATACCTAATACGATGTAAATGCCATGTAAATAGCTGTTATACTGAATTATTCAGGGAACAATGACCAACAAAAGCCTGCATACGTTTAGTACAGATGAAATTTTTTTCCAAATATTTTCAATCCAAGGTTCGTTGAATCCAAGGATGCAGAATCCAAGGATGCTGAACCCACAGATTCTGGGGACTGACTAGTTGACAATGCAGATTATAAAATGTTGGACTAAGCAGGCCAGTGCGATGGCTCATGCCTGTAATCCCAGCACTTTGGGAGGCCGAGGCGAGCAGATCACCTGAGGTCAGGAGTTCGCAACCAGCCTGACCAACATGGAGAAACCCTGTCTCTGTTAAAAATACAAAATTAGCCACGCGTGGTTGTAATCCCAGCATGCCTGTAATCCCAGCTACTCGGGAGCCTGAGACAGAAGAACCACTTGAAACTGGGAGGTGGAGGTTGCAGTGAGCTGAGATCGTGCCATTGCACTCCAGCCTGGGCAACGAGAGCAAAACATGGTCTATAAAAAATATACACACACACACACACACACACACACACACACACACACACACAGGGCTAAGCGTAAATGACAAAATATAAAATCATGTGCATGTACATGTGCCCACATGTGTCTGAAAAGGAAGAATCTGGAGGCTGTAGACCTCCCTCAGTGCAACCATGTAGCTTCAAAATGTATAGTTGCACTGAAAGCTCTCCAAATTTAGAGATACCCTCATCTTAAAGCTTATATTACCCATTAGTTTTCTTCTGAAAATAAAGCAAAAACATAAATCAAAATAAAGTTTTGAGACATTCTGAAAACATTCCAAATGTTTACAGTCATCAAATAGTGTGAAACGCCAAACATTAAAGCAGAAAACTTTAACCAAGTCAGAAACACTGTGCTCTGGTGATGGGGAAAGGAGTATAAAAAATATAAACTTAGGAAATTATGTGGAATACCTGGAATGATAAAATCAAAGAAATCTGAATAAGAAGGAACCTTACAGATCATTCTAGATATACCCTTCCCAAGGATAACCCCCCACAGAGTATTCTCAGCAAGTGGCTCACTAGCTTCTCCCTTTTGGTGACAGGGAATTCATTACTTCCTAAGAAGTCTGCCTCATTCCATTACTTTACAACTATACTTGTCAGAAACTGACTTATTTTGATGCAAAATCTGGCTCCCAGTGACTCACAGGGCCTTGTTCTCCTCTCTGAAGCCAAGTACAAATGCGTCAATGAAAACAAACCTAACATATCAGTTCTACAACATAATAGGTGAGATCAGAAAATATGAATCCAGAAGAAAAGTGAGTGTGGACCAAGTGTTCAAAGACAAAGGGAACTATGAAGTGGTTAAAATATATATATAGAGAGAAGATCAGGCACAGTAGTTCACACCTACAATCCCAACACTTTGGGAGGCTGAGGTGGGAGAATCACTTGAGCCCAGAAGTTCGAGACCAGCCTGAGCAACATAGCAAAACCTCATCTCTGCAAATAATAATTTCTAAAAATTAGTTGGGCCACCTGAGCCTCCAGTAAAAACAAAATCAGGTGAAAAAAAAAAAAACAGCCTGTATGATGGTGTGCACCCATGGTCCCAGCTACTCTGGAGGCTGAGGTGGGAGGATCACTTGAACCTGTGAGGTCGAGGCCACAGTGAGCCGTAATCGCACCACTGCACTTCAGCCAAGGTGACAGAATGAGACTCCATCTCAAAATTATATATGTATATATATATAGAGAGAGAGAGAGAGGGACATAGCACAAGTGCTAAACTAAGGTGGATTATCTTGGCTAGAACTGAGTGACCAGAGTGGAAAAAGAAAGGAGAAAAAATACGTAAAACAGACGATGGAAGATCCCTGAAGCCTAGGTGAAAATTACTGCAACTAGGCAAAACTATTCTGTACTTTGGAAAAATATTGAATGAATTTGAAATGTAAAGGATAGGTAGTAAATAAGCAGAACAGATAGCTCTAAAACATAGCCATCTCAGAGATTTAGAGCTGGTAAAAAAAAAAAATCAGAGATTATGTATTGCAACACCTTAATTTTATAGACATAATTAAATCCCAAGAGGAAAAGGTATCAATTTCCATTTTCATATTCCCCTCCATTGTAATAAGAACACCTTCACTGAACATTTTCCTCTTTTGTACCCCTTTCTCCCCACCTCCTGCACAGCATGCTGAATCTGAGATGTTGTATAAGATCCTAACTATTTCAAAACTCAGCTTTCAGAGGGCAAAGAAGGGATAACGTAATAAAGCCCAACTGCCTGAATCATCCTGGCTTGCTACCAAGACCCAGAATGGACAGGATGTGGTCACACTGCAGGACTGGCTCTTGCTGGCCATGGAAACCAGCCAGGTATTCTGCTGATACATGTATCTCCATCAGCAGCCAACAAGACAAGGAATCAAAATCACTGCTAATTCACCCACAAAACTGTCCATCTTTTCCCCTGGTATCATTGCATGGGTCTGCTATAGGGCAACCAAATTCCATCAGTTTCTTTTACACAAACCTACACCTTTTTCTCTTTCACTTACCATCCATGCTACCCTCAGAGTACCATGTGCACCACCTTCCCACATCCCCAGGGTCACCCAAACTCTAAGCTTCTCTGGTTTTCTTCCCTAATCGGTCTCATTTTCTTCGCCCTTCACCAGTGCTTTAAAAATGCAGGCGTGTTTCAGAAATACCTGCCTTTTGAAAGGACATACTACTAAACTTAAAACACCAGGCTGCAAGATCCTGTTTTATAAAACAAAGGAAGAAAACAGCAAAAAAAGAAAAGAAAAGAAAAAAAAAAAAACCACACACACAAAAACCCTGACTATATGTTTAAAGACATTTAAAACAAGTACAGAAGAATACTCAGCAAAGTGTTAACAACAGAGACAGAACTGTGGGAGAAGAAGGGAAAACTATTAATTTATATATGCTTTTCTCTAGCTTGGAGTACTGCAATAAAACTGTCATGATTACACAATTGTAATTCTTAAAAGCAAACTCTTGAAATGAAAAATGGAAAAGGCTGGGTGCAATGGCTCATGCCTGTAATCCCAGCACTTTGGGAGGCCAAGGAGGGAGAATCGCTTGAGGCCAGGAGTTCAAGATCAGCCTGGTCAACATATCGAGACTCCCCTACCTCCCACACCCCTCACCAAAAGAGGAAAAAAAAAACACTTAAATTAAAAATGCTAACGCATCTTCAGTAAAGATTAAATAAGATTAATAAAGATTAGTCAGTGAGCAGTGAGAACTGTTGCTCCCAGCCCCCATAACCCTAAAGGGTGAGTAGAGACTGCCTTCTTAGACCTCACTGTCCCCAGTCAGCTGCTTTGCCCATTGTTTGTTTTCATTTTTCCTAATTTAGAAAGCAATCAAACTAACTGGTGAAAACATTATTAAATTGTTTATATACCATACTCTAGAAACTAGGCTTCTATAAAATAACAACCAATTGTACAAATTAATTTTTTTTTATTAAATTGAAAGTTAGCCTGTAATCCTAGCACTTTGGGAGGCCAAGACAGGCGGATTGTTTTAGCTCAAGAGTTCTAGACCAACCTGGCCCACATGGCAAAACCCCGTGTCTACAAAAAAAAATACAAAAATTAGTCAGGCGTGGCGGTGTGTGCCTGTAGTCCCAGCTACTTGGTGGCTGAGGCACGAGGACTGCTTGAGCCCAGGAGGTCAAGGCTGCAGTAAGCCACAATCACACCACTGCACTCCAGCCTGGGTGACAAAATGAGACCCCATCTCAAGAAAAAAAAAAGAAAGTTGAGTATCTGAATCTATCATGCAATGTGTGCTTCCCCAGCAAAGAAAACATGAATTAAAAGGACTTATGTGGCTGGGCACAGTGGCTCACGCCTGTAATCCCAACACTTTACGAGGGCAAGGCAGGCAGATCACTCGAGCTCAGGAATTTGAGACCAGCCTGGGCAACATGGTGAAATCCTCTGTCTGCTAAAAGTACAAAAATTAGGCTGGTCGCAGTGGCTCATGCCTATAATCCCAGCACTTTCGGAGGACGAGGTGGGTAGATCATGAGGTCAGAAGATCGAGACCACTCTGGCCAACAAGGTGAAACCCTGTCTCTACTAAAAAAAATACAAAAACTAGCCAGGCGTGGTGGTGGCTGAGGCAGGAGAGTCACTTGAACCCGGGAGGCAGAGGTTGCAGTGAGCCGAGATTGTGCCACTGTGCTCCAGCCTAGGAAACAGAGCGAGACTGTCTCGGGAAAAAAAAAAATTATTCAGGCATGGTGGCAGGCACCCGTAGTCCCAGCTACTCACTCAGGAGGCTGAGGCAGGAGAATCACTTGAACCTGAAAGGTGGAGGTTGCAGTGAGCTGAGATAAGGCCACTGCACTTCAGCCTGAGTGATAGAGCAAGATTCCATCTCAAAAAAAAAAAAAATTATCCAAGCATGGTGGTATGCTCCTGTAGTCCCAGTTACTTGGGAGGCTGAGGCAGGAGAATCGCTTGAACTCAGGAGGCGAAGGTTGCAGTGAGCTGAGATCATGCCATTGCACTCCAGCCAGGGAAACAGAGACTCAGTCTCAAAAAAAAAAAAAAAAATTTTGGCATGGTGGCATGGGTCTGTAGTCCCAGCTCCTTGGGAGGCTGAGGTGGGAGGATCACTTGAGCCAGGATGGTTGAGGTTGCAGTGAGCTGTGACAGCACCACCACACTCCAGCATGGGTGACAGAGAGAGACCCTGTGTCAAAAACAACAAAAGCTCATGTAACTTGAGCATCAGTTTCACCCTCTAAAACTGCTCTGCCCCATAATACCTTCCTTTGTAAATAGAACCACCTCCTATCCAGCCTGAGAAGATTCTCAACTCTACTGTCTTCCTCACTTTCCACATATAGTAACATCCAATGCCTGTTCCACACTACCTCCCAAATAGCTCTTAGATGTGCCCCCTCCTCACGATCCCTACTGCCACTGCCTATCCCACTGCACAGCCTCAATCTACCCATTATGACCATCACCATAACCTTCTATATTGCGTTTGTAGACTAGGCAGAGATGTTTCACACTCTAAGGTAGTACGATGCAGTGAAAAAAAAGTGGGCTTCTTCCAAGTTTCATCACTTGGTCTTGCGGCCCTGGGAAGAGACCTAAACCTCTCTAAGACCCAGTTTCCTCTTCTGTATAATGCAAGCAACACTTACCTTGTATAAGGATTGCTGCATGAATTAGAGGCAAGGCTTGTAAAGAACCTAGTTCTAAATGGAGCCTTGTACATAAGTCAATGCTTTATTATTTTTATTATCTTCTTATCAGTAAAAATGAGTAATAAGCCCTCTGAATTGTTTTGAAGACTGGTAAAATTAAACACAGTGACTGTTTCATTTATTTTCAATGGCTCCACATCCCCAAGACAAAGACAAAATGTGGCCATGGCCCTTTCCCAATTGCATCTCCTGCCACTTGACTTTACATGCATTCTCCTTTAGCATAATGAATTATTTAATACTAAGACTATGAAGCCCTTCATGCCCTCCTCTCCTCAAAGCCATAATTACAGGTGGAATCTTATGTGTGGGCAAGTCCTTTATGTATATTTCAACATGCAAGTAATTAATTACCTTATTTTCAAATTTGGAAAGCAATATCCATGAGTACAAGTATATTTAAGGGGATGATAGGGGAAAATATTTGCAAGCAAAAAGTTCTGAAGAAATCTTCAAACCATTGCTGTCATACATACTCACATAAACATGGGGAATGTGATAAAAGATGATAAAGTCTTGCTAAGTTATATGTGAGAAATAACTTCGCCAGAGACGAAATCTTGATTTGAAATAGAAAGAAGGGGACGGGCACAGTTGCCTGTAATCCCAGCACTTTGAGAGGCTGAGGCAGGTGGATCACCTGAGGTTGGGAGTTCAAGATTAACCTAACCAACGTGGAGAAACCCCGTCTCTACTAAAAATACAAAATTGGCCAGGCATGCTGGCACATGCCTGTAATCCCAGCTACTCAGGAGGCTGAAGCAGGAGAATCACTTGAACCTGGGAGGTGGAAGTCGCAGTGAGCCGATATCACACCATTGCACTCTAGCCTGGGCAACAAAAGTGAAACTCCATCTCAAAAAAAAAAAAAAAAAAAAAAAAAAAAAAAAAAAAAGAAGGGGTAGTGCAAGTTAGAGCAACTAGGTCCAGAAAAAAAGAGATGTGATTGAAAGCGATGATGTTTGTTTGTTGAGGTTGTTTGTAAACAGTTTCCAAAAGCATATCTTAATGTATTTTAGATTTTAAGATTAATTTGATGATAAATGTAAACATTTTTTCTTTAAAAACATCGAGACCATCCTGGCTAACACAGTGAAACCCCATCTCTACTTAAAATACAAAAAATTAGCCGGGCGTGGTGGTGGGTGCCTGCAGTCCCAGCTGCTTGGGAGGCTGAGGCAGGAGAATGGTGTGAACCCGGGAGGTGGAGCTTGCAGTGAGCCGAGATTGTGCCACTGCACTCCAGCCTGGGTGAAAGTGCGAGACTCCATCTCAAAATAAAATAAAAAAAATAAAACAATGAGAGAAGTTAAAATCATAGTTCAGGTCAATTAAGTATTAACTTTCTCTTTATTCACAGATTGGAAAAGAAATCTGGGGTTTTCTTGCCATATGGATTTTGTGATTTAGAACTTAAAGAGATATAAAAGAAGAGCGTAACAATCGGTTCTAAAGCATGCTGAAGGCGAAAACAATTCTGCTTAAAGATGAATCGATAGTAATTGAGAGATGCCATTCGAGTGCAGCGCTCAGCGCAACTTAAAGATATAAAAGAAACGTAACCAATCTTTTCGGTAAGGCATCTGGAAGGAAACAATTGCTGCTTAAAGGATGAATCGTTAGGTAAGGTTAATATGGCATTCATCAGTCACCAATGTTACAAGGCTCTAAAACTGTATAAGTACATATTTTGTGTTGAATGAATTAACTATAACCCTGAAAACCATAGAGTTAGCTACAAAAGAAAAGCTGCCCAATGTCCAGAAAGTGCTTCTTCAGCAGCTGGTAACTATCCTTGGTGTCAGGGTTGACAAAATGAGCAAGAAAATGGGTTGAAGCTCATTAGTGCATAGTTTACGGTATCCAAGCTGCAAAACTTTTCTAAAGCTGTCTCACAGATACATTTCCTTTTTAAAATGCCACCAGTAATGCTGAATCATTCCTTTCTAAAGGGGCTCTTTTTCAACTTTACAACATTTTAAATTTCAACCATTTTAAGTTCAAAAAAACTCTTAAGTTTAAGATCTAGGGTATTTTTATATATGTATATTTTTAGTTTTCAGGTTATTTTGGAGCTATGACTCTTCTTCAAACACTATTCTGGCCTGGGTGACAGGCGCACAGTGCTGATTTACGTACATCCCAAACATATAATCAGCCAGGCCTTGAACATAACTGGGTGTGGGTGACCCTCACTCAGGTCACTGAAGAGCAAGTGTTACTTGTGAAATCACAAAACCAGACTCAACTATTCCAGTGGACATACTGCTCTGTCCAGCTGCCCAAAGAATCATGAAAAGGAGAACATTCTGATGATGTCAGAAGTCACCCTTTTTTCAAATCCTTAGTATTTTTCTTTCAAGTGTGTTCTTTTGTGAGCTGAATTACAGTAGTCCATGCAGAGCACTACACAACATCAGGCCTGGTCAAAAAACAATTGAGTTAAGAGAAGAAATAATTAGGAAAAAAATATAATGAATTTCATCTTCTTGATTTTGCACATCTTCAGGCAACACTGCCCACTTGCATTATTGTCACAGCAGTACCTAGCCTGGGAAAGAAGGTAGCAACATTGGTGAGTACTGACTCTGGAAAACAAAATGACCTGCAAAGACTGAGCCATGTTGCTACACTGCAAATTACTAATGTCCAACTTGGACTTAATACAGTAGTTTTCTAATGACATTCCCATAAACTGGTTCAATTATTTTTAAATAAATCATATTTGTTCAAAGATCCCAGAAATAAGCCAGATTTATTTTATGCTTGGCTTTATAGATACAATGCAACATCATTTACTATATACACCTGATAATGAGCAAAACTTCCTTTTGAAAAATCAAAACACTCACAAAATATATTTTTCAAAACTGACTTCTATATAATATTAGTGTTGGAACACCTCAGTTTGCACAATTATTTTGGATTTACTTTTCATACAAGAAATATTACTTGAAATCGATTTAACTAATTTAAGTTATATTTCCAACTAAAGTATATTCCATGTTTAAAGAATAAAAATAATAGGCCTCACTATCAAATAATCAACTATAATAATTATTTTATTACTTAAAATACATTTTTATATAACTGTATAAACCAGTTTTCAGGAATCTTGAATTTCACTTATGCTAAATGCAACTGAAAATAAGTATATGAAAAGAATCATTTAGTAAAATAATGCTGATAAATTTTATTAACCTCCTGCTATACAGAACAAAATACACATTAAAATATTTATAGAAAAAATTTTAGCTGGTATTTGCATCATTCTGTATTAAGAAACCGCAGTTACATTATTCCTAAAAAACATATTTTTCACATTTTTCTCATTACTGCTGGTGAAACTAATACAGGTAGTTTTATTAGTATCTGTCACTTCCTATACATCCTAATTTTCTTAGTATTTCTCTAACACTAACCAATATTGACTACTGAACGTTTGACAAAAGTGTGCCTTCTTCTGGTACAAACTGATTCTTTCATAAAATATTTCATGCCCACCGTGTGCTAGCTTTTGTGTTAAAGACTTTGGATGCAAAGCTCATAGTGTAGCAAAGGCAAAACACAATTGCATTAAGGTTTGCTATGCAAGGTAAGTGCAATGACAGAAATATCCCTAGAAGGATTGTTTAAATCAAGCAGGAAAGTCAGTAACATGTACATTTCATTAAATTAAGTCCATCTTTATCAAGAAGGTGATGGCTTACCACTTTCTGGTTTGCACTTCCCTGTCTTGGCAAAGCAGTGTTGATAGGTATAGACAACACCAAAACATCTCTGAGAATTACAGTCATCATCCTGCTTCCTCACTTCACGAGGTTTAGCATCACTGCATTTAAATATGTCAGCCTAATCTAAGTTGGAAAATATAAACAAGTCCAGCTGTTGTTAAGACCAGACAGGTACATAGTAAGTAAAACATGAACTAGAAATGTACAGCCTGACACACACAAAAATTAGATTCCTAGCTGGGATTTTTAATCATAGGTGGTACATTTATTTTTTGGTAGACAGGCATCCAAATAAAATAAGACATATCTAAAAGTATAAATGCTTACCATATCACATACTAAATTGGAAGGCAAGTTGATTCATTATGTCATAAATCACATTTTTTTAACCGTAACAGCATAAAATAAGACCCCTCCCAAGAAAAACCAAACTCATAAGAAATAGATTTTTGATATTATATGCCAAACAATAATTAACATTTAAGTGTCAATATGCACCTAAAAATAAGGACTTGACGCATAGAAAAGGAGTGTATATTACATTTAAATTTATAAGTGGCTACTTGCTACCCATAGTGCCTCAAGAATCAGGTAAAACAGACCGAGTTACTTAAACAATATGTATGTTCTTAAGAGTGCTTGATAGGAAATCAAGGCACGTTCATTGTTTTCTCCCATACATCCGACAGGCTTTAAAAGAGGCCAAATACAAAAAAACTGAAGACAGATATTATACATCACCCATTTGTGATAGTCTGGTTTTATAAATATATCATTTCAACCAGAAGAGCCTCATTTGAAATGCAACACTACCCACGTATTTCATATACACCACTCTTTCAGACTATTTGTAGGTGAGTTAAATTTTTTCTAGTCAGGGTGACCTCATAAGACTTGGGCATGGCCCAGCCTCCTCCGAGGTGAAATCAAGGCAATGGGATCACCCAGCAAAGTTGTTTTTCTCCTGCAGCCCAACGACAAGAATGACTAAAGCCAAGCAGAATGAAGATTGCCTAGCCTTTGTCAAATGGGATTGGTGGAGTTCCCTCTCTCACCAAGGAGCGGTTACATCTAGAGGAAAGCTGAGGTACCACACAGTCTACATTCTGAAATTGTGGGTCCTCAGGCACAAACCTCATCACTTCTGTGGACTATGAAATTGTCGCTGAAACCTGGGTTTGAGATAACAGCGGTTTTGAGAAGTTTGATTTATACATTCCAACCCACTTGAATGTCGCCTTAGAGTGCTGAGACTTGAAGACTCACGAATCTCCCTCCCTCGCAGGCCAAACAGCCATTGCCTCCCAAATTCCAGCTTATATATTCATTTCTTTGGCAATTTTTCTCTTGGGGGAGAAAACAATGGACTCTTTCAATCTTCTCTTATCAACAAAGGGCCCTAGAAGAAGAAACAGCCCTTTCAATCACCTCCTTCATGACTTCTTGATCATGATGAGTGGGCCTTGCGGGTGGGGGGAGTGCGGGCCAGGAAGGGGAGAGGTGACAGGCAACTCACCTCTTTGAGCTGCTCCAGCTCCTGTTTGAGGCTGTCGTACTCAGCCTCCAGCTCGTCATACTGCTGTTTGAGGGTCAGCTTCTCCTCCAGCACCACCAGCCCATACTCGGCAGCCTGGATCTTCTCGTGGGTGGTCTCCGTGAGCTCCTTGGTCAGCCTCTCTATTTCAGTCTTATAATGGTCCACCGTCTGCAATACCTCTTCTGCGGCCATAGCCCCGGTGGATGGAAGCAGGAGGGGGTGACGGGGTCGGGGAGATGGATGCAAAGCTGGCGGGGAAAGGGAGAAGGAAATGGGAAGGGAGGGGTGGAAATGGAAAAGAAAGTACGCTGGATGAATGAGCAGCGCGATGCCCCGCCGGCTCTGGTGGCAGCCGCAGCTACACCGCCCGAGAAACTGACGAGAAATGCAACATGGAGAACAGGGCAGAGGGTCAGGAGCCAGGCGGCAAAGGCCGCCGCATGTGTCCTCGGGGCCGGCCCCTGCGTGCTGTCAGCAGCCGTGCGGCATGGCCCGGGCTGCGGCGGCCGGGGGCGGCGAGCAGCGAGGGGCTTCGGATTCTGCTTATTCAGAGACGCCCGGCCGCCATGTCTCCGGGGCCGCGTCACTGCAGTTTCGCCCTGGGTCTGGCGCGCTCCAGCTCGCTCGCTCGTTCCACCTGCTCCCCCTGGCCCTGCAGCAGCCTGTGCGGAATGATGCAGTCTCCGGGCCGGCTCCCTCCCTTCCCGCGTAGCGGCGGCTCCGAGCAGGGGGCGGGGAGCGGATGGAGTCAGCGCGGGGGGAGGAGGGAAGGACCAGACGGAAACATCCCCAGGCGCCTCCCGCCTGGCGCGCGGGGCCACCGCCCGCTGCACCGCGAGGCGCGCCAAGCGGAGGGGCAGGCGACGGGCCCGGGACTGGGAAGCGGTGGGGCTCGCGCGGCGGGGGAGCCTCCTCCCTGTCCGGCTCGCGGGGGCGAGAGCTCCTCCTAGGGCTTTGTCCCGGTGGCCGTAGAAGACCCTGAGAGCGGCGTGGGCGCCCGGGTTCTTTTGCTACGTAGAGGGCCGAAGCTCAGGAAACTGCCTGGAACGCTTTCTCCCGAGAAAAGCAAACAAAACTATCGCGGTCGCGGCCCGCGCATCCTCCTCGTCCCCTGGGCGCGCAGAAGGCTCTCTGGGCCACCTGCCCCCAAAAGAACGCTGGGTTTCCAAAGCCTTCAAGACACACCCCCAAGGCGCCCTCGTCCGTCGTCCCCCTCTCTCCCTGCCTCTCCCGAGTCTGGCCTGGGCCACCTAACACTCTCACCAAATAACCTTACCATCCTCTCAGGACAGTCCGCTAAATATTGCTCGCTCTCGCCCAGCGTATCACAAGAATGCTATCCACTCAGAAAAAAAAATCTCCATAATACATGCACCCAGGAAACCTCTCCAGGTACTGTGTATCTTGCC
This sequence comes from Rhinopithecus bieti, assembly GCF_001698545.2. Classification (NCBI taxonomy): domain Eukaryota; kingdom Metazoa; phylum Chordata; class Mammalia; order Primates; family Cercopithecidae; genus Rhinopithecus; species Rhinopithecus bieti. The sequence goes on from NW_016803042.1 coordinate 1,108,385, forward strand.
CCAATAGCTTCCACCAAAGCACCTTGCTCTGTCTTCAATAAAGGAAAACTGCATGAAATTCCCTATATAAGATACCAGTGATGCCCTACAATAAGCATTTTTTAAGCACTAAGAGCTAAGAGTTCTTGAGACCCGTGCCAAGCATTCTTCTAAGTATGAAACATGCGTTCTCTCCAATCCTAACAATGCTTTGAGGTAGGAGCCATTATCCGCAGTTTACAGGGGGTGAAAGAAAGGCAAAGGGAGATGGGGTGATTTGCCCAAAGCCAGGCAACTCTGTAATCTTAACTCTGGAGCACTAAACGGGATTCATTATGTTGACTTCAGGTTCACTCATTACTCATACAAACCCAGCAACTAAATATTACATGCTTGTAAGATAATCACATTCATCTACATAAAGAGTGATGATGAACGGTTACAAAAGGAGGTGAAAGCAAAGTAAGAGTGGAGGAAATGAAAGAGTGGCGAAGGGTGGAGAATCAAGAGGAAAGAACGCGATAGAAGAGAAAAGAAGCAATTTCTGTGTAACGGGAGGCTGTGAGACCCACAGATCTTTCCTTCCCTCTCTTCTGCATGGCACCTATTCCGGAACCGTTTCTCCGTGGTCAGGTGTTCAACACACATGCGTTTTCTAAGTTAGAAAGCAGGACTCAACTCTCCCATCATTGTGTACCTGGTTAAGAAAAAAAAAAAAAAAAAAAAAAAAACAATTGTTGACCAGGCGCAGTGGCTCAAGCCTATAATCCCAGCACTTTGGGAGGCCGAAGCGGGTGGATCATTTGAGGTCAGGAGTTCAAGAGTAGCCTGGCCCACATGGTGAAACCCCGTCTCTACTAAAAATACAAAAATTATCCAGGCGTGGTGGTGCACACCTGTTATCCAAGCTACTTGGGAGGCTGAGGCAGGAGAATTGCTTAAACCCAGGAGATGGAGGGTGCAGTAAGCTGAGATGGCGCCACTGCATTCCAGCCTGGGCAACAGAGACTCCATTTCAAANCCCAGCACTTTGGGAGGTCAAGGTGGGTGGGTAGATCACCTGAGGTCAGGAGTTCGAGAACAGCCTGACCAACATGGTGAAACCCCGTCTCTACTAAAATACAAAATTATCCAGGCGTGGTGGTGCACACCTGTTATCCAAGCTACTTGGGAGGCTGAGGCAGGAGAATTGCTTAAACCCAGGAGATGGAGGGTGCAGTAAGCTGAGATGGCGCCACTGCATTCCAGCCTGGGCAACAGAGACTCCATTTCAAAAAAAAAAAAAAAAAAAAAGACACTTGTTAATGGTGTGGGAGGAAAAGCAAATGACAGTGCCCTTCCAAAGCTTCCACTAACAGGCTGTCTGGATATGTTTTCCATTGCTTCACAAACCAGACAAGGTTCCTTCTAAACGCCAGTGATCACAACAGCATATTCTCATGTGATTGTCTGATCTGAAAATAAAACAAAAGAATATTCTCTTGTGATTGTCTGATCTAAAAATAAATAAATAAAAGGAGAAAACACTCCAAATGTGCATCTACCATAAATTCCAGCTTTGTAGAGAAGCGGATGATAATGACTACAACATCCGATCTATCTTTCCTTATCTCACACTCCAGGTGGGAAGCCCCTTCTGTGTGCTCCTGTGGCATCTGACCTCTGACACGTTGATTAATGATGATGAACTGCTGAAGAGAAAAGAGATGGAACCTGCAACTGCAGGTTGCCAACCTGCCTTTCCAGGAAGCCCCTGGCCATTCCTCACTGTATAAACTGTAAGCATAGTCCTTCCAAAGGGATCATAAGACTTGGACTAGATTGCCTGCCTTCCCTCTCCTTTGGATCAGACTAAGAACAGAGTTTGCCTCTGTGACTTTCCTTTTTTCTAAATTTCCATTGTGGCCCAGCCCCTATGCTCTATCCTGCCCCATTTTTCTGATTGATACACTTTTGTCACTGGCCACTTTTGTCTGATTTCAGGCATGTCTTGCACACTCTCACACTTTAAGATGTTGCTTAGTTGAACTTTGATCCTTAAATGTTGGTATTTAACATAAAGAAGATAAACTTATTTTCTTGTCTTTTTTGTTTTGTTTTGTTTTGTTTTTTGTTTTCTGAGACAGGGTCTCCATCACTTAGGCTGGAGTGCAGTAGCATGATCATGACTCCCTGCAGCCTCAACCTTCTGGGCTCAAGCGATCCTTCCACCTCAGCCTCCTGAGTAGCTGGGACTACAAATGTATGCCACCACACTCAGCTAATTTTTTAAATTTTTGTAGAGATGGGGTCTGCCTATGTTGCCCAGGCTGGTCTCAAACTCCTGGGATCAAGGGATCCTCCCACCGCAGCCTCCCAAAGTTCTGGGATTACAGATGTGAGCCACCATGCCCAGCCAATTTTATTTCCTATATACCATGCTGTTCCAGTGCTGCATTTCCCTCTTTTTTCGTATATGCCATATGTATTGCATATATATCAATGACAGGAATATAGAAAATAATTTCTTAAAGCATTCTTAGGCTGGGTGTGGTGGCTCATACTGGTAATCCTAGCACTTTGGGAGGCTGAGGCAGGAGGTCACATGAGGCCAGGAGTTCAAGACCAGCCTGGGCAACATAGAGAGACTTCATGGCTACAAAAAACTAAAAAATATTAGCTGGGCATGGTAGTACATGCCTGTGGTCCCCACTACTTAGGAGGCGGAGACAGGATGATGGCTTGAACCCAAGAGATTAAGGCTGCAATGAACTGATTGTGCCACTGTGCTCTAACCTGGTGACAAAGCAAGACTCATCAAAAGAAAAAAAAAAAAAGCACAAGCTACTCTACTTGGGTCAGATCCAACTTTGCCACTTACTAGCTGTGTGTTTCTCAGTTGCCTCATATCCAAAAAGGAGATAATAATATAATCTAATTATGAGATTGTTGTGAATAGAATAGTATCACACACCTAATAAGCATTTTATATGTGCTTTTTAAAAGTTTTAAAAGAAAACAAGGATAAAATTTAGGTAAAAGAAGAAAAAAATGATAATCAGTGGAGATCTTTCTGAAGAAGTGATATTCATTTTATTATCTAACAAACAAAAGGAGTTGGATATATAAAATGTGGGGGAGACGCTTTTCAGGAAAAGGAAATAACACGTGTAAAAGCCAAAGGCAGAAAAGAGCTTGTTGAGTGCAAAGAATAAAAATCAGGGAGGCTGCTGGGTGCAGTGGCTCATGCCTGTAATCCCAGTACTCTGGGAGGCAAAGGTGAGAGGATTATGTGAGCTCAGGAGTTCGAGACCAGCCTGGGCAACATACCGAGACCCCATCTCTACTAAAAAAAAAAAAAAAAAAAAAATTTTATCAATCGAGCATGATGGTGCATACCTGTAGTCCCAGCTACTTAGGAGGCTGAGGTGGGACGATCCCATGAGCCTGGCAGTCAAGGCTGCAGTGAGCCGTGATTGTGCCACTGCACTCCAGCCTGGGTGACAGAGCAAGACCCTGTCTCAAAAACAAACCAAAAAAAAAAAAAAAAAATTAAAGAGGCTGAGGATTAATAAGCTCAAGGGAAATGACCTAAGACTATATCAAGAAGTCAGGCAACATCAGAGAGATAGGCAGGGATTATACTTGCCTTGCAAGTCAGAATGAAGAATTTGGGTTTTATTCTCAGGGCAGTGGGCGGCCTTTGATGATTTTTTAGTCAGGAAATGAAATAGTTATATTTGTATTTTAAGAATGTCGGCCGGATGCAGTGGCTCACGCCTGTAATCCCAGAGCACTTTGGGAGGCCGAGGCAGGCTGATTGCTTGATCCAGGAGTTCAAGACCAACCTGGACAACATGGTGAAACCCCATCTCTCAAAAAATTTTTTTTAAGTTAAAATTTTTCTACTGCACACATAAAAAACTTGGAAGTTATCAAAAGATTGAAGTAGGGTCCCTAGTTAGGAAGCTGTTGCAGTTGTCCAGGAAAAAGAAAATCATGGCCTAGTCTGAGGCGATAGCAGCTGGGAAAAGAAGTACGTGGATTTATATTGAGGAAGGAGTAGAATGGGAGGGTAGAATTCTTAAGACCTTGTTGAGGATTGAATGTGGGATAGGGAGAAAAAAGGAATGATAAATAAATTCTAATTTTCTGACTTGGGAAGACGGGCTGCCATTTAGTTAGCTGGAACAGTTTCAAGAATTCTATTTTGAACATATTAGACTTAAGACACTTTTGAAACATTTGTGAGTTTGGTTTGGTTTGCTTTGGTTTTTTTGAGATGGAGTCTCCTTCTGTTGCCCAGGCTGGAGTGCAGTGGCGCGATCTCGGCTCACTATAACCTCCACCTCACGGGTTCAAGCAATTTGCCTGCCTCACCCTCCCAAGTAGCTGGGACTACAGGCATGTGCCACCACACCCAGCTAATTTTTGTATTCTTAATAGAGACGTGGTTTCACCATGTTGGCCAGGCTGGTCTTGAACTCCTGACCTCAGGTGATCTGCCTGCCTTGGCCTCCCAAAGTGCTGGGATTACAGGCGTGAGCCACCGTGGCCAGCCACTTTTGAGACATTTGAATAGAAATATTAAGTCAACAATTTGATGTAAGACCAAAATTAAGAAAAGACTTCTTGGGAGGTATGATGACTTTGCTTTGAAAATCATTAGCGTTAGATGGCATTGAAATCCATGGAAAACAGATGGGATTATCTAGGGAAAGATGTAAGTAAAGAAAAGAAAGGGGTCTAGGATCTAGCCCTGAGGTACCCCTATTAAAGGTTGAGTTGGAGAGGAAAAGCCAGCAAAGAGAGTTGAGAGGGACTGCGTGCGGGGGAAATCAGGAGAGAAACATTTGAAAGGTAACAAAAGAGAAGTGTGTATAAGGAGCTAGGAAATAAGGACCAAGTCAGTGCCAACAAGAGGTCACAGCGAAGTACTATAAGGACACACAATGTCACTGGACTTGGCAACATGGAAGTGGGTGCTCTTGAAAAGATTCATTTGTGTGGAACAGAGAAGGCAGATACCATGTTGTAGTGGATTGCAGCATGAATAGAAATTTAAGATGTGTGCTGGGCGCGGTGGCTCATACCTGCAATCCCACAACTTTGGGAGGACAAGGCAGGTGGATCACCTGAGGTTAAGAGTTCGAGATGAGCCTGGCCAACATGGTGAAACCCCATCTCTACTAAAAATACAAAAATTAGCTAGGTGTGATGGCGCACACCTGTAGTCCTAGCTGCTCAGGAGGCTGAGGCAGGAGAATTGCTTGAACCTGGGAGGCGGTGGTTGCAGTGAGCCGAGATCATGCCACTGCACTCCTGCCTGGGCAACAGAGCGAGACTCCATCTCAAAAAATTTAAGATGTGGAGACAGCCTAATCAGACAACTCCATGTCACCAGAAATGATGGCAGGGAGAACACACAATGAGAAGGTGGATTTGTGAGGCACTGGGATGCTCTGCTGTGAATGGCTGGTGGGAAATATGCCCTTCGAGAGTGCATCACATACTGAGATCTCCAGATGCACCCTCAAGGGAGATGTGTGGCTTCCACAGCAGTGCCTTCTGGGGCCAGGACTTCACCTCCAAGCTGCTTGGATACCAGCTCTCTCAGTGGCTGCCCTTGTCCACTTTAATCACCTGTACCCTTTAGCTGTCATCCTCCTATCCCATCCCCATCCTCCACCCCATTACCCCAGTCCTCAGGAACTACTAAACTATTTTTGGTCTCTATAGCTTTCCCTAATCTTGATATTTCATAAAAATAACATCACATAATATGTAGTCTTTTGTGACTGGCTTCTTTCTTACCATAATATTTTCAAAATATATCTATGTTGTAGCATGTGTCATACTACTTTCCTTTTTTTTTTTTTTTTTTTTTCTTTTTTTGAGACAGAGTTTCACTATTGTTGCCCAGGCTGGAGTGCAGTGGCATGATCTCGGCTCACTGCAGCCTCCACCTCAGGTTCAAGGGATTCTCCTACCTCAGCCTCCAAAGTAGCTGGGATTACAGGCATGTGCCACTATGCCTGGCTAATTTTTTTTTTTTTTTTTTTTTTTTTTTTTTTTTT
>NW_016803042.1:1116306-1139086 GCF_001698545.2 Rhinopithecus bieti
CCTTTGTTTGCTTTATTTTTTTTTTTTTTTTTTTTTTTTTTTTTTTTGAGACGGAGTCTCGCTCTGTCACCCAGGCTGTAGTGCAGTGGCAGGATCTCGGCTCACTGCAAGCTCCACCTCCCGGGTTCACGCCATTCTCCCGCCTCAGCCTCCTGAGTAGCTGGGACTACAGGTGTGCACCCGCCACCATGCCTGGCTAATTTTTTTTTGCATTTTTAGTAGAGACTGGGTTTCACCATGTTAGCCAGGATGGCCTCGATCTGCTGACCCCGTGATCCGCCCGCCTTGGCCTCCCAAAGTGCTGAGATTACATGCGTGAGCCACCACTCCTGGCCAATGCCCGGCTAATATTTTGTATTTTTAGTAGAGACGGAGTTTCTCCATGGTGGTCAGGCTGGCCTCGAACTCCTGACCTCAAGTGATCCACCCACCTCAGCTTTCCAAAGTGCTGGAATTACAGGCGTAAGCCACCATGCCCGGCCACTACTTTCCTTTTTATGGCTGAATAATATTGCATTGTGTAGATATACCACCTTTGTGTCCATTCATCAGTTTATGAGCATTTGGGTTGTTTCCACCTTTCGGCTATTATGAATAATATGTTATAAACATCGTGTACAACTTTTGTTGTGGACATATGTTCATTTCTTTTGGGCATACCTGGAAGTGGAATTGCTAAGTCATGTGTTAACTCAAAGTTTCACATTTGGAAAGACTTCTGGATTGTTCCCCAAAGTGGCTGAACCATTTTACATTCCCAACACTAGCGTATGAGGGGTCTGATTTCTCCACATCCTTGACAACCGTGGTATCATCTGAATTTTTGAGTCCAGCCACCCTAGTAGATGTAAAGTAGCATATTTTGTTGCGATTTTGATTTGCAATTCCATGATGGCTAATTATGTTGAGCTTTTTTTTATGTGTTTTTGGCCATTTGTATATCTTTGTTGGCAAAATGCCTGTCCAGATCCTTTGTCTACTGTTTGAGTTAGTAATCATTTTATTATTGAATGTATGGGTTCTTTGTATATTCTAGATGCAAGCCCCTTATCAGATATTTGATTTGGAATGATTTTCTCTCAACCAGGGAGGGGTGGCGGGGGAGGTTGTCCTTTTACATTTTTAAATGGTCCTTTATCCGGGAGCAGTGGCTCCTGCCTGTAATCCCAAAACTTTGGGAGGCTGAGGCGGGCGGATCACTTGAGGCCAGGAGTTCAAGATGGGCCTGGCCAACATGGTGAAACCCTGTGTCTACAAAAATACAAAAATTAGCCAGATGTGATGGTGCATGCATGTAATGGTGCATGGTGCATACATGTGATCCCAGTTACTTGGGAGACTAAGGCAGGAGAATTGCTTGAACCTGGAGCAGAGATCGCACCACTGCACTCCAGCCTGGGCGAAAGAGTGAGATTCTGTCTCAAAAAAATAAGTAAATAAATAAAGTGGTCCTTTAAAAAATGAAAGTTTTTAACATTGATGAAGTCTAATTTATTTTTTCTTTTGTTTGTGCTTTTGCTGTCGTATCATTGCCAACTCTGAGGTTGAGAAGATTTAGACCTATGTTTTATTTTTAAAATTTTTTAGTTTCAGCTCTTACATTTAGGTTTCTGGTTCATTTTGAATTAATTTCTTTAAATTGTGTAAGGTGAGGGTTCAATGTCATCCTTTGCAGGTGGCTATCCTGTTGTCCCAGTATCATTTGTCGAAAGGCTCTTCTTTCCCCACTGAATGGTTTTGATACCCTTGTCAAAAGTCACTTGACCACAGACATATGGGTTTATTTCTAGACTCTCAAATCTATTCCATTGGTCTACATGTCCATCTATCTTAGTCCATTCAGACACCTATAACAAAATGCATGAGACTGGGTAATTAATAAAGACCAGAAATGTATTTCTGCACAGTTCTAGAGACTAAGAAGTACAAGATCAAGGTGCCAGTAGAGTTGGTGTCTGGCGAGGGCTGCTCTCTGCTTCCAGGGTGGTACCTTCCTGCTGTGTCCTCATATGGTGGAAGACTGGAAGCACAAAAAAAAGGGCCTAGCCTATTTCCCCATATGCCATCCATGAGGGCAGAACCCGCATGCCCGAATCACCCCTGAAGGCCTCACCTCTTAAACTGCTGCATTGGGGAATAACTTCCAATATGAATTCTGGAAGGGACACAAACATTCAAACCATCACACTATTTATGGCGTTACCACAATGTCTTGTTTACCACTGCTGTGTAGTAATTTTGAAATCAGGAAATGTGAATCCTGTAATAGAACTTGCCACACAGGCTGAGGTTTCAGGTAATGTCAGAGAGTAGATGAAGCTAGAAGGTCACAGCTTTTACTCAGGATTCTAAAATAAAATTTAGGCAAAAAGGCTATTGTGGCTGGGCACAGTGGCTCACACCTGTAATCCCAGCACTTTGGGAGGTCAAAATGGGCAGATCACTTGAGGTCAGGAGTTTGAGACCAGGCTGGCCAATATGGTGAAACCCCATCTCTACTAAAAATACAAAAATTAGCTGGGCATGGTGGTGCATGCCTGTAGTCCCAGCTACTCGGGAGGCTCAGGCAGGAGAATCGCTTGAACCTGGGAGGCAGAGGTTGCAGTGAGCCGAGATTGAGCCACTGCACTCCAGCCTGGGCGACAGAGCGAGACTCCATCTCAAAAAAAAAAAAAGAAAAGAAAAGAAAAGCAAAAAAAGGCTGGTGGGGCGCAGTGGCTCACGCCTGTAATCCCAGCACTTTGGGAGGCCTAGACGGGTGGATCACGAGGTCAGGAGATTGAGACCATCCCGGCTAACACGGTGAAACCGTGTCTCTACTAAAAATACAAAAAACTAGCCGGGTGTGGTGGCAGGCGCCTGTAGTCCCAGCTACTCGGGAGCCTGNCATCTCAAAAAAAAAAAAAGAAAAGAAAAGAAAAGCAAAAAAAGGCTGGTGGGGCGCAGTGGCTCACGCCTGTAATCCCAGCACTTTGGGAGGCCTAGACGGGTGGATCACGAGGTCAGGAGATTGAGACCATCCCGGCTAACACGGTGAAACCGTGTCTCTACTAAAAATACAAAAAACTAGCCGGGTGTGGTGGCAGGCGCCTGTAGTCCCAGCTACTCGGGAGCCTGAGGCAGGAGAATGAGATGAACCCAGGAGGTGGAGCTTGCAGTGAGGAGATCGCGCCATTGCACTCCAGCCTGGAGGACAGAGCGAGACTCCATCTCGGCTATTTCCTGGTTAGCACAGTATTCCACAGCCTGGGAATAAGAAGTTGATTCCCTAACAGGAAAGCATCAATCTCCTTTTCTTAGAAAAATAGACAGACCTGACTTTAAAACTTAGTCATCCTACTCTTCCAAGCTATTTGATCTTATACAAATTACCTGCTCAAAGTCTTGATTTCCTCATTTGCTGATAAGGAACAATTACGCCTACTTCATAGAGAGGTTATAAGGATTCAATGAAGATATGCCTGTAAAATACCTAGCACAAGTGCTCATGTCTTTCTGTTTCCTAGGACCTTCCTTCTGATGATGCAATAATATTTGTCAAGGAGTTCCGGAATAAAAAACAAACACAAAGACAAAGATAAAAAGCTTGTGGATGAGAAACTAGATGTGCCTTTGGTGTGGAAACTCTGTTCTGGATGTCCTTAGACTGTAATTTAAGGAGACTCATAATGGAGATTTGAGATTTAATGCATACCAGAATTTGTATGGAAGTTCAAATAGCCCAAGGAGAGGATCTAGAATGAAAAGAAAGAAGGACTGAGAAGAAATTTGAAGCAATACCCACATTTAAGGAGCAGTAGGGGAAAGGGGAAGGTGCAATTCTTGAAGAAGATGTAGTTCTTGCAGTATTTTGTGTGTACACATTTGCGTGTGTGTGCATGCTATTAAAATAATCTCAAGCTTGTTAGTTCAGCCTCTTCCCCTTAAATATAAAGAGCTTCCCCTCACCAGCCCCATTTTGTCATACTGATGTCCGAGGGCATGGTTACACAGGATGCTCGTACAGGGTAATGAATGAGGAACCCAACAGAGTCTTGTGGTGAGGCAATTGTCAGTTTAATGCACGTGCAGGAAGGAGCAAGGCCTTCTCCATATCTCTATGAGAAGAGATTGGGGTAGACCCTGGAGTGCTGGTAATGGGCAGGTTGTCATTCAGGTGAAGGCCTGTCTGACAGGGAATGAGGAGTCATTGGGGACAGAAATCTCCTAGCTCTGGGCCCTCTCTCTCATGGACAACTTCAGGGATTAGCTTTTTAGGTTCCTAAAGGCCCCTCTGGAAATCCTTCACATTGCTACATTTCTCCCCAGTTTTTTCCCCTACATGGTCTTTATGCCTCCTCATATACATGCCTGCTTCCTAATCAAATCAAATCAAAACTGTTTTCTTCTTCTTTACCCTTGGTTTGGTGGTCGGTCATACCCAGGACCTAAGCAGTTAGTAATTGAAAACTGATGCCTCTTTCTGAGATACTCCAACCCATCCAGAAATTGTCTTTCATCTTTCTATTCAGTAAATAAAAGAAAAAAATAAGTCTCCATATCAAGAAAAACTAAAGATTCATACCTTGCTCTCTCTCTATATATATTTTATGTATATATAAATTTTTTTTGAGACAGTCTTGCCGTCGCCCAGGCTGAAGTGCAGTAGCACGATCTCAGCTTGCTGCAGCTCCATATATATTTTAAACATTGTTGAGATTACATATTACATATAGTTTTGTATCCTGCTTTATTTAATACTATAGTTTGAGAACATTTTCATATTATCAAAAGACATCCTAAACATCATGTTTAACAGCTATATAATTGATCATTTCATATTACAATATTTTTCACCATTCCTATCTCTAGTATCATGGTCTTTAATGCACATAAGACTGACAAAATAGGCTGGGCACAGTGACTCACGCCTGTAGCCCCAGTACTTTGGGAGGCTGAGGCAGGCAGATGGCTTGAGCCCAGGAGTTCAAGACCAGCTGGGACAACATGGCAAAACCCCATCTCTACAAAAAATACAAAATTAGCCAGGTGTAATGGAACACACCTGTAGTCTCAGCTATCCAAGAGGCTGAGGTAAGAGGGTCACCCAAGCCTGGGAAGATCAAGGCTACAGTGAGCCAAGACAACACCACCACACTCCAGCCTGAGAGCAACATGCTGTCTCAAAAAAAAAAAAAAAAAAGGAGGGAGGGGGACTTACAAAATAGAACAGATAAATTCTAGATATTTGTTGAAAAGCACAATCTCAGTCTCATTTCTCCCAGCATCTATCAAAGGCTGTAAGTCCACTCACTCTCAGGTATCCTACAATCACCCAAGCAGTAGGGACCTGGGTGCCTGAGCCATATCCTGGTTGCTTGTTACCATGTTTTGATGTTGGGCCATAGGCCCTAAGAGAAAAGCTGGAAGACTCAACCCAGTGGAAGTGATTGTATTCGTCTGTGCTCATGCTGCTAATAAAGACATACCTGAGACTGGGTAATTTTTAAAGGAAAGGGGTTTAATTGACTCATGGTTCAGCATGGCTGGGAAGGCCTCAGGAAACTTACAATACATGTCCTTCTTCACATGGTGGCAGCAAGGATAAGTGCAGAGCAAAAGGGGAAAAGCTCCTTATAAAACTATCAAATCTCATGAGAACTCACTATCGCAAGAACAGCATGCAGGTAATTGCCCCCATGATTCAGTTACCTCCCACCGGGTCCCTCCCATGACACGTGGGGATTATGGAAACTACAATTCAATATGAGATTTGGGTGGGGACACAGCCAAACCATATCAGTGGTCATCTTGCCTAAACAAGGATGCTGTTGAGGTCATTATCCATTAGTTCACACGGTGTCTCTTTTTACAAGAACCTTTTGTGTTCACAGAATAAATCTATGTCTGGTCTTACTACCTAGAATTGTTGGCTTCTTCTGAGTAATTAGTCTGCTTTTCTCTTATGGATACTGTAAATTGTATAACTGATCAGATTTCCTTTTATCCACAGACTGCTAGAAAGCTTCTAGCCAAATCTGTGGTCCTCTTAGCAAGTGTATAGGTCAAATGATATATATTTTTTGGCCTCATTCCTGGCTCTGTTTTATGTCTATCTTTGCCATTGTTTTTCTCTCTCCTACAGAATACTTGAGATTGTCTTGCATTTTATACAGCTCTGCCTGCTGTCTTAAGCCTCTTCTGAAACTAGGCAGTTAAGCATACTGATTCAGAGCCTGCCTCTGACGTTGGAGCCACTGTCCCTCCGTTTTTTTTTTTTTTTTTTGAGGCGGAGTCTCGCTCTGTCGCCCGGACTGGAGTGCAATGGCCAGATCTCAGCTCACTGCAAGCTCCGCCTCCCGGGTTCACGCCATTCTCCTGCCTCAGCCTCCCGAGTAGCTGGGACTACAGGCGCCCGCCACCTCGCCCGGCTAGTTTTGTATTTTAGTAGAGACGGGGTTTCACCGTGTTAGCCAGGATGGTCTCGATCTCCTGACCTCGTGATCCGCCCGTCTCGGCCTCCCAAAGTGCTGGGATTACAGGCTTGAGCCACCGCGCCTGGCCCCCCTCCGTTTTTTCTGTACCTCAGTTTCCTCCTCCATAAAAAGGGAATACAGTATTGCTTCATAGAGTTCTGATGAGGATTAAATGACAAAATACATGTAAGGACCTCAGATGTGTGACTAGCTTGTGGTTAAGTGCTTAAAAGAAATTTTAAAATAATTAAAAAGAAATCATTGTAATCATTCTCCTATTATCGGAGTTTAACCTTGTGTAGAACTTACTCCAAGTAGAGTTACTACTAGGTCCAAGAGTGTGAATGTTTTGAAGGCTGTGAACTAGTTTATGTGTCAGTTGGAGTGGAAAAGAACTCCAGCTTTCCCATGCCTTTATCAGTGCTGAATGCTATTACTTTTAAAACTCTTTGCCAATTTGGGCCAGGAGTGGTGGCTCATGCCTGTAATCCCAGCACTTTGGGAGGCTGAGGCGGGCAGATCACAAGGTCAGGAGATCGAGATCATCCTGGCTAACACAGTGAAACCCCGTCTCTACTAAAAATACAAAAAAATTAGCCGGGCGTGGTGGTGGGCGCCATAGTCCCAGCTACTCAGGAGGCTGAGGCAGGAGAATGGCGTGAACCCGGGAGGCGGAGCTTGCCCTGAGCTGAGATCCGGCCACTGCACTCCAGCCTGGGCCACAGAGGGAGACTCTTTCTCAAAAAAAAAACAAAAAACAAAAAACAAAAAAAACAACTCTTTGCCAATTTGACAGGTAGAAAAGGGGTATCATCTTATTGTCCTTCCAATGTACATTTTATTGGTAACTAATGAGACTGAACCTTCTGATTCAAAACACTACATTTATTCGTTTATTATTTCTATTCTCTTTCTTTCCATCTTTTGCAATTTTTCCATTGAGGTCTTTGTGTTTCCTTTAATCTGTTTAAATAAGATGATGGACTCTTATTTTCTGTCTCCAGTCGTCTGCTGAGAGGGAGTCAGAGTACAGGGGCTTGAAAGGAGTAAGAGTCACAGGAGGAAACAGAAAAAGGGTGACCAAGAACACATAAATGATCAGGCCAGCATGTGAGTCCTGCAGAGTGAGCTGTCATCTGATTAGCTGAGAATGGATGCACAGTTCTGGAATCTAAACACAGTTTATAGAAGAACATCCCCATAATCTGTCTCCTCTTGTCCTTTTAAAACGTGACCAATTCTAGAAAAATTCATTTTGTCCTTTGAATGGAAATAAAATTCCTTGAATCACAAAGTAATTTTAAGATGCTAATCAAACACTTAGCTGTTGCAAAGACTGTTTGCAGATGAGTAATTATTTTTGTTGCCATGGAACCCCAGCTGATGCTATGGGCATGGAATCAGCTTGCACAGATCATTTTTATTAAACCAAGTCAAACCAATCAGTATAGCTACTAAAATCATTTCAGTTTAAAAATGCTTTCTCTCATTGCTGGTGGAGGGAAGTTAGATGGTTTGGCACTGTTTTGCATACCCAGCTCAACTTCTTAGTTCTCTTTTTTGACATTTTGATTTTCTGTCCTTTTATATTTATTTTATTTTATTTTTCATTTATTTATTTGTTTATTTTTGAGTCAGAGTCTTGCTCTGTCACCCAGGCTGGAGTGCAGTGGTGCGATTACAACACATTGCAGCCTCAACCTCCCAGGCTCAAGCAATTTTCCCACCTCAGCCTCTCAAGTATCTGGGGCTACAGGTGTGAGCCACCACACCCAGCTAATTTTTTATTTTTTGTAGCAACGAGGTCTCACTATGTTGCCCAGGCTGGTCTGAAACTCCTGGGATCAAGCAATCCCCCTGCCTCAGCCTCCCAAAGTGCTGGGGTTACAGGCGTGAACCACTGCACCCAGCCTGTCCTTTTTAAAAAAAATTTAATAAGTGCAAAGCACATGCCATAATAGTGTTCTGATTTCTCCTAATAAAGACCCTGGGTATCTCAGCCTATTTTCATGAGGATACTGAGTACCAAAATATACTGTGGGCAGCCCATGATCACATGCTAGACAGAGCGACACAAGCCTCATATACAACTTCTTTAATGTGCTACTAGAGTGTTTGGGTGACTGAGGAGAACGCAGTTACAAGCTCTTGGTGTTTAATTTGGTAAACAAACTTGAAGGTTGATCCCATTGTGCTTTTCTTTAACTTAAAAAAAAAAATAACAGCGGGGCATGGTGGCTCACACCTGTAATCCCAGCACTTTGGGAGGCTGAGGCAGGAGGATCATTTGAGCCCAGAAGTTCAAAACCAGCCTGAGCAACATAGCAGAAACTCCATCTGTACAAAAGTTTAAAAATTAGCCAGACATGGTGGTACACACCTGTAATCCCAGCTACTTGGGAGGCTGAGGTGGGAGGATCACTTGAGCCCAGGAGATTGAGACTGCAGTGAGCTGAGATTGTGTGATTGCACTCCAGCCTGGATCACAGAGCAAGACCCTGTCTCAAAAATAAAAAGAAAACACAAAAACATGATTTGTATAGATAGATAGATAGATCGACAGATAGATAGATTTACCCCTTACAATACCCCTAGACCCCAGGATACTAAGGGTAATAATAAAATATTATTATTGTTATTATTCCCATTTTATGGTGAGGAAATGAAGGCACAGAGAAGTTATACACCTTACGTGAGGTCTTACAGCTGATAAATGATGTTTGTCAACTGTGAACTGTCTTTCCTAGGCCAGGTACTCCTCTCTCCACTTTCTACTACTTCCTCCTATCCTCACCGAGTGTCTATGAATTATAAGTCATGTTCTCTACCAAAATGCTCTGATGGACAAAACAGTGGACGAGTAGTCACAAGACTTGGATTCATGTCCCATGTGGCCATGGTGAAGTCACTTAACCCCACTGGATTTTGGTTTTATCATCTGTCACATAAGAAAAATAATAATACTCATATAACCCCCAGGGCAGTCACAGAAATCAAGTGAGATGATGGAGGTGAAAGATCTTTGTAAGGTGAAAAGTTTAAGCAACTCTGATGATTTTTCATACCTCTGCTAGTGAGTGTTGTCAGGGAAGTTTCACAGAAGAGGTGATACTGGAACCAAGTTGTGAAGTGGGGATGTGTATTCTAAGATAATCACAGATCATTTACTGAACAACTCCGGTGTGTGCTAAGAGCTATGTACACATTGTCTCATTTAGTGCCATCAACAGCTCTATCAGCTCTTTCAGGTAGGCCCTATTCACGCTGCTCACATAAAGGCCTGCTAGCATGATTCAAGAATGGTTTGGTTATGTCGCTGTCAACTAATCACAGCCCAAAGAGAGAGTGCTGGTGGCTGGAACAGTAAACTGCGCAGACTTTGAAGGTAGCAGCCCAGGTCCTCAGAATGAGTAGATCTGCAGGAGCCAAGCCACGCACTGTGAGCTCAATAAAGACACAACGGGAACAATTCCCTTTGGTCAGTGGCCACATCCTGTGAGGGTATAGCCTGGGGCATAACTGGCATGTCAATTCCATCGGGCTTTTTCCATTGCATTGGGAGACTTTGGAGAGTTTTCTTAATTGGCTTTGACAATGATTCTGGTTTAAGCCTTGTCTGCCCTTCGTCACACCAAGAGCACAAAAGCATAAAAAGACTAGAAACCCTGGATTGCCTCCAAAACGGACCCGCAACTTATAAAGCAACAAACTAGTGAATGCATTTTAAGGCATATGCAATGCAAAATGAGCCACGTGAAAAAAACATAGTTGGTGATTTTTTTTTTTCATGTTTCTAAACATTACTCCTGAAGCATTTAGTACAACTGAAAAATTGGAATGGACAACTGAAGCAATTGCTACACAAAACATGAAATGGCAAGGGCGTGAGGGACAGGCTTTCCAGACTCTGAGAGGATATCGTGAAGCTGAACATGTAGGGCCCCAAGGGAAGAAATCTGGTTGAGCAATGTGGACAGGGTGGGATGGGGGATAACTCATATCACAACATAACCAACTAATTTTAAAATCACTTTTTCATCTCAGGACCAGAGATTCTATGACTCAGCCCCAAGACAAAAACGAAGAAATTCTGGCCCCTTTTGATTGTTTACATGAATGTGATGGGCAGAATTCTGATGAGATAAGCAAGTGAGACTGGGTCGCTCTGGCATGTGACTAAGGCAGGACTGATGCATTCGTTACCCATCTTGTTACATGGAAAATATTCTCCATGATATACCTGTTCCACCCTTCAGCTGTGGCTGAGTATAGACAGGTAGAGGTGCACTCAAAGCCACTTCCTTCCATAAGACCAGGGGTATGAGCTCAGAAGGACTCCTCATGGAAAACAAGGGAGGTGGGCAGAAGAAACTTGGGTCATCAGGAAAGTGTCTGTGTCAAGCTACACTTATTTTGACCTTTTACCCTAAAGAGAATGCTCTCTTAGCAATCTTTCCAAATATATATACAGACTGGGACAATGAATGCTGAGTGATGGCTCCATTATTAATCCACCAAACCATGTTTAAAGCTATTTACTTCATAATTTTAGGTCCAAACCATACTTGGCTCTTCTGGTTGGAGGCTGAAGGATGAACATTGTAGGTGCAAACAATCTCTCTTCTTTTTTTTTTTTTTGAAGGGGAGTCTTGCTCTTCTTGCCTAGGCTGGAGTGCAATGGCACAATCTTGGCTCACTATAACTTCCACCTCCCAGATTCAAGCATTTCTCCTTCCTCAGCCTCCCAAGTAGCTGGGATTACAGGCATGCACCACCACACCTGGCTAATTTTGAATTTTAGTAGACGGGGTTTCACCATGTTGGTCAGGCTGGTCTCAAACTCCTGACCTCAGATGATCCTCCCACCTTGGCCTCCCAAAGTGCTGGGATTACAGGCGTGAGCCACGGCACCCGGCCAGTTGCAAACAATCTCTAATGGAACATGTTTGAGACCAAAGGGAATGATTTTTGTGTGTCTTCATTGAGCTCACCAGTGCATGGCTTGGGTTCTTGTAGATTCATTCATTTTTGAAGACATGGGTTAACCTGTTCAAAGCCTGTGCAAAATTCTGTGATTTTTTTTGAAAAAGACAGGACACAGCATAAATTGAGTTAGGAGGATCCTGTGGAATGATAGTTATAGTAACTAAATATAGCCAACTGTGACCCACTTCTAACTAAAAGCAATATGCATTATCGATCAAAAAAATAACCTGACTGGGCTCAGTGGCTCACGCCTGTAATCCCAGCACTTTGGGAGGCCGAGGTGGGCAGATCACCTTATAGTAATAAGGTGGATCATCTTATAGTAATGATAAGAGTCAACTTAGCCTACAACTTAGCTAAGTTCTTAGCCTACAGCTTAGAACTTAGTTCATAGGAAATTGAACTATGGTCACCGGTTAGCCTTAGGAAAAATTACAAAAGATGGGAGCAGGAGAGGGGAAATAGGTCAATCCCGAATCATTCAACTGAACTTATAATAAGGAACATGTTCAAACATTGAAAGGGAAGGCAAAAAGAGTAACAAAATGGATGATCAAATCATGACTAGAAAATATTTAGTTGTTTTATAAATGTTACACCTTCTTCACATTGGAGTTCAAATACGTATGGAAATAAGAAACTTGTTATTGTGGTTCTTCTGTATATACGGGCATGTAAAAGGTGGTAAGTCATTATAACTGGGACTGCAAAGCTATTGAACCAGCCATTTACCATTGCAGAAGCTGTGCGTTTTGCAATATATAGGTGTGGATGGGTCAAATGTCCTTCTTAGGGATTCCCTTCTACCTTCAGGAAGCCGCCCAGCATGCTAATCAGAAAGGGATTGAGGCAGCTACTACAAGTGCTTTCTCTTTAATGAGCACGGGAGATTTTTAAAGTTAGCATGGGCCAGCAGCAGTGGCTCACACCTGTAATCCTAGCACTTTGGGAGGCCGAGAAGAGGGGTCACTTGAGCCCGGGTGTTCATGACTAGTCTGGGCAACACAGGGAGACCCTGTCTCCACAAAATATTAAAAAATTAGCCAGAAATGGTGGTGCATGCCTGTAGTTCCAACTACTCAGGAAGCTGAGATGGGAAGATGGCTTGAGCCTAAGACAGTTGAGGCTGTGTGAGCTGTGATCATGCCACTACACTCCAGCTGGGGCGACAGAGCAAGGCCCTGTCTCAAAAAAATAAAATAGGCCGGGCGCGGTGGCTCAAGCCTGTAATCCCAGCACTTTGGGAGGCCGAGACGGGCGGATCACGAGGTCAGGAGATCGAGACCATCCTGGCTAACATGGTGAAACCCCGTCTCTACTAAAAAATACAAAAACACTAGCCGGGCGAGGTGGTGGGCGCCTATAGTCCCAGCTACTCCAGAGGCTGAAGCAGGAGAATGGCGTAAACCCGGGAGGCGGAGCTTGCAGTGAGCTGAGATCCGGCCACTGCACTCTAGCCTGGGCGACAGAGCAAGACTCTGTCTCAAAAAAATAAATAAATAAAATAAAATAAAATTTAAAAAAAATTTTAAAAAGTTAGCATCATTATGTTAGAAATGAGTTTCCAGTGTTAAAATTGGTAGTGGTTGGCCAGGCGTGGTGGCTCACACCTGTAATCACAGCACTTTGGAAGGCCGAGGCAGGCAGATCACAAGGTCAGGAGTTCAAGACCAGCCTGAACAATATGGTGAAATCCCATTTCTACTAAAAATACAAAAATTAGCCAGGCGTGGTGGTAGGCACCTGTAGTCCCAGCTAGTCGGGAGGCTGAGGCATGATTATTGCTTGAACACGGGAAGCAGAGGTTACAGTGAGCTGAGATTGTGCCACTGCAATCCAGCCTGGCAACAGAGCAAAACTCTGTCTCAAAAAAAAAAAAAAAAAAGGCTGGACGCGATGGCTCACGCCTGTAATCCCAGCACTCAGGAGGCCGAGGAGGGTGGATCACCGGAGGTCAAGAGTTTGAGATCAGCCTGACCAACATGGTGAAACCTCATCTCTACTAAAAATACAAAAATTAGCCAGGCTTGGTGGCACGCACCTGTAATCCCAGCTACTCGAGAAACTGAGCCAGGAGAATCGCTTGAACCCAGGAGGCTGAGGTTGCAGTGCGCCGAGATCGCACCACTGCACTCTCCTGGGCGACACAATGAGACTCTGTCTCAAAAATAAATAAATAAATAAAAATAACCCAACATTTAGGTAAGTTCAAATGATGTTATGTCAGTTAACAACTATGTTCAATATTCATTTCACTCTTCCTCCTTTGTGTAAAAATTGTGGTATTTCGATAGTGTTGACTGTTCCACCTGGTGGCTCTTGATCAAGTCTTTGAGAGGGGCCTATAAATAGTGCCTCTCTTCCCACCTGGGTTCAGGGCCCATTGAAAAATAATCCAAAGGAAATAGTCAAATCATATATCACCTGAGAGCACAGGGGGGAACAATGATCAGGATATAAACCCAAGCATTCGAGCAGGGAGCGGCAATCCCCTTTGGGTCCCCTCCCATTTTATGGGAGCTCTGTTTTCACCCTATTAAATCTTGCAACAGCAAAAAAAAAAGAAAAGAAAAGAAAAATAATCCAAAGGAATAAGGGAAATAGAGGTTGCTTTTGTTACTAATAAAGGGTAGTTTGAAAGATGAAGCTTTTTATGAAAGACCCAATGATGGTGCTAACTCCCTATGCTCCAGTCTACTGTTCCTATCCTCCGAACAGCTCACCTGAGGGCAAACTGGATACTGCAGAGACGACACATAACCCCAGTGGCCACCTTCATTGGACTGGGAAGACAGAGAAGTAGAAAAAGACCAAAATCTTCATGCTTGGGACCTTCGATAATTTAACTTCACCCAATCAAGAAACGAAGGCCAATGGCTGTCATCAACAGTCAGGCAACGTGTCCAGTCCACATGGAGAATAGTAAGAGACACAGCAAGTGGCATTATCTCAAAACACCTAGTATTAAGAAAAAATGCATCCACAAATACCTTACGCGGTGGTCCATCATCAGATCACTGTCCTTCCACGTCCTTAGACCACAGTCAAGCAAAAGGCAAGAATTAGCTGCTCTTCAGGAGCCTCCTCCCCCCACTCAGTCCATCCCCACCAGCTACACCTGTTGGGTAGAGGATAAAGGATGTCCCAAAAGTGTCTGTGAGTCTGGGGCCTCCCTCCAGTTCCACAACATAGCACTCCGGGCACAGTGTACAGCTAACCACGACCGTCCGCACTGGAAACACTGCCACCTCCAGGGTATTATCTGGGAGCAGATCAGTATTCCACATCAGCTTACGAAGTAATTCTCATCCTCTGCTCCTTCCAAACTTGAAGTGCTCCTTCTTTCTGCTCTTAGCTCTTCACTTATGCAAACATAAGCCCAGGAATGTGAAACTGAAGTCATCTCCACTTTACAGATGATGAAAAGGTAAACCTTGTCTTTTGTTTTGTTTTGTTTTTGAGATAGGGTCTCACTCTATGGCCCAAGCTGGAGTGCAGTGGCATGATCATGGCTCACTGCAGTCTTGACCTCCTAGGCTGAAGTGATCCTCCAACCTCATGTGCCATCACACCTGGCTAATTTTGTTTATTTTTTGTAGATACAGGGTGTTACTATGTTCCCCAGGCTGGTCTCAAATTCCTGGGCTCAAGTGAGTCTCTTTTCTCAGCCTCCCAAAGTGCTAGGATTACAGGTGTGAGCCACCACACCTGGTGAACCTTGGTTTAATAATCAAACTCTAGATTTGAAAGCAGGTCTTCAGTCTATTTAGCAAAAACTCTAAACTTTTCAAAACTCAGCATTCACCTCTACAGATGAAGTGTTTTAGGAAGCACACAAAAGAAATCGTACAGCTCAGGCTTTGGAGCGATATAAAAGGAAATTGTATTTTAAGTGAATTTCTTTCTCAAAAAAGGAAGCAGATTGAAAGTGTTATTTTTTGCACTGTTGGTTCATTAGATTAGGACATAAATATGGCTCAGCTGTTGTCTATTTTAGCAAAATAGACTCAAGGCTCATGGAATGAACTGAGTCATCACTGTGGCTTCTATCCAGACCAAAAACAAAGTTGAGATATAATGATCGTCATGGAAGCATTTTAAGTGTTAGAATTTTGATGAATTTCAACATTTTATGTAGAAAAAAAGAGTAACATTTAAAAACACAGCAAATTGCTTATTGTTTCTAGTATATCTTAAAGAGCTTATAATATTTGGTCAAAAATATGTAGACACTGGGCAGGATTTTGTTGTTTTGGGGATCACCACAAGAAAAGAAATACAGTAGGATAATGAGATTCATTGTAAGTGTAAATCTTGACATATAATGTTTATAAAAACAAGAGTTAGCCAGGCACAGTAGTTCATGCCTGTAATCCCAACACTTTGAGAGACCAGGGTGGGAGGATCACTTGAGCCCAGGAGTTCGAGACCAGCCTGCGCAACATAGTGAGACTCTGTCTCTATTAAAATTAAAAATTGGGAAAAAAAAAATACAAGACTTAAATGGAAATGAAAACAAAGTTTTCACCTCTACAACTTTAAGCAACCACCACAAGTACTGAGCATTGTTTCTTAGGAAATTGGAAAAGAAAGTTAGTGTATATCAGAAACTGTACATATTAAATATTTTTGTAGGTTTTTTTAGTTTTGCTTTTTTAGAGACAGGGTCTCTCTCTGTCACCCAGACTAGAATGCAGTGGTGCAATCATAGCTCATTGCAGCCTCAAACTCCTGGGCTCAATCAATCCTCCTTCCTCAGCCTCCTGAGTCACTGGGAATAGAGGAGTGAACCACCACAACCAGCCTCAATATTTTTCGACTTCACACTACACAACTCTGAAGCATTATCCCTATTTTAGAGATGACAAAATTGGTGCTCATAAAGTTAAGATATATAACCGGAAGTGCCAGAATCCAAACCCAAGTTTGTCTTTTACAGAGTTCTCTGCTCTTCCTGGGGCCTCTTCTACAGAGTTAGATATAAACCAAGCCCTGGCCAGGCACGGTGGCTAACGCCTGTAATCCCAGCCCTCTGGGAGGCTGAGGTGGGCAGATCATTTGAGGTCAGGAGTTTGAGACCAGCCTGGCCAACATGGTGAAACCCCATCTCTACTAAAATGCAAAATTAGCCAGGTGTGGTGGTGGGCACCTGTAATCCCAGCTACTCAGGGAGACTGAGGCAGGAGAATCTCTCGAACCCAGGAAGCAGAGGTTGCAATAAGCCAACATTGTGCCACTGCACTCCAGCCTGGGTGACACAGCAAGACTCCATCATAAATTAATTAATTAATTAATTAATTAAACCAAGTCCCTCACTTTAACCAGAGGTCATCTCTGAGCTCAGATTGCGGCTTCTTAACATATGCATAGAGGCCAGGTGCAGTGGCTCATGCCTGTAACCATACCAGTTTGGGAAACTGAGGCAGGTGGATCTCTTGAGCCCAGGAGTTCAAGACCAACCTGGGCAACAAGGCAAAACTTCATCTCTACTGAAAAAGATACAAAAAATAGCCAGGCATGGTGGGATGCACCTGTAGTCCCAGCTGTCTGGAAGGCTGAGACAGGAGGATTGCCTGAGCCTGGAAGGTCAAGACTACAGTGAGCCACGCTGGCACCACTGCACTCCAGCCTGGGTGACAGAATGAGACCCTGTCTCAAAAACAAAGATTAAAGATTCAGTCCCAGACTCAGCAACAATGGCATCAAACTCAGAAAAGATACCGGTTGAGCATTTTATCTATCAGGTATTCTGAAATATCTCAAAGTTGTGGAGTGTATAGTATGGACAGAAATATTTAACAAAATAAACCAAATTGATGAACAAACAGCCAAAACAAAACAAACAACAAACAAAAAACTCCTTTTCAGCAAACAGCTAAAGGCAATAGACCTGAGATTTTTAAAGGGTTGCCTACTAACTGCCTCTGATAGTCAAATAACGTTATTTTAGTCCAAAGCAAACACTGAATTTGGTGTCAGTGTTAGCTGAAATGTGCTAAAATTTTTTTTTATTTTTTTTTTATTTTTTATTTTTGAGACGGAGTCTTGCTCTGTCGCCCGGTCTGGAGTGCAGTGGCCGGATCTCAGCTCACTGCAAGCTCCGCCTCCCGGGTTTACGCCATTCTCCTGCCTCAGCCTCCCGAGTAGCTGGGACTACAGGCGCCCGCCACCTCGCCCGGCTAGTTTTGTATTTTAGTAGAGACGGGGTTTCACCGTGTTAGCCAGGATGGTCTCGATCTCCTGACCTCATGATCCGCCCGTCTCGGCCTCCCAAAGTGCTGGGATTACAGGCTTGAGCCACCGCGCCCGGCCTTGTGCTAAAATTTTTATTACTGATGTTCCCTTTCTCCTTTAAAAGTTGTCTTAATTTTCTTCATCCTCTTGAGTGTTTTAACTTACCTATTGAGACCATTTTTTTATGAGCATGAAATCCCTATAAGATTATGTTAATAAGAAAAGCATGATTCCCTTTAAAGTAACTTCGTAGTCAAGTTTATGAAAACTAGGCAATTTTGCANAAAATTTTTATTACTGATGTTCCCTTTCTCCTTTAAAAGTTGTCTTAATTTTCTTCATCCTCTTGAGTGTTTTAACTTACCTATTGAGACCATTTTTTTATGAGCATGAAATCCCTATAAGATTATGTTAATAAGAAAAGCATGATTCCCTTTAAAGTAACTTCGTAGTCAAGTTTATGAAAACTAGGCAATTTTGCAAAGAGAGGCACATGTCATCTTTGAGGACATTCACTAATGAAAATTGGATTCAGTAACCTCCAGTGTAAGCTGTTAATGAATACATCGAGAAAATGGACTAGAATCTGCTATGTTTGAAGATTTCAGAGAGTAGACATATTGCTGTCCTGCGAAATAGAGATAGATAGTTCATTTGTACACTTGTCACAGTTCTCGCTGAGAAGTGTTGTCAAAGGAAAAACAGGCTCTGAAAGTGAATGAACAGGGCAGGCATGGAATTCAGAGAGGACTTCACTCCGGTATTTGGTTTCTGGCAGCAGCAGGAAACCTTCCGTCTGCCACTCGGAGACTCTCTGCCAGTGGATTGACATTCTCTGCTGTCAGTACCTTGTGAGTGGGGGTGAAAAGCTCTCCAGAATCTTTCAAGAAAAGTAATATCCTTGTTACTTGTCAATGTCCTTGACAGCCTGTGGGACAAACTGTCATCTTAACTGGTGGTACCAAAATAATGAACATTGACCTTAAGGAAAAAAAAATCTAACAGTTTAGCACAGAATATTCAACTA
Source organism: Rhinopithecus bieti (assembly GCF_001698545.2). NCBI lineage: Eukaryota > Metazoa > Chordata > Mammalia > Primates > Cercopithecidae > Rhinopithecus > Rhinopithecus bieti. Next base: position 1,135,009 of record NW_016803042.1, read on the forward strand.
AGAAACTCATGAGGTTTTTCTTAAGGTGTTAAAATGTGCCCATTACTAAGGTGCAGAATTTGGGAACTATTTGAAAGCATTTTCCCATCCTTTCAGTTCAACAAGACTTCTCATAACCAGTTAGAAGTCCCTTTATGTAACATCTCTTATAAGATCACAGCAACATAGAAGAGGTGTCCCACAGGTTGAGTGTTTTTCATACACTCATGTAGAAAGAGGACACCAAGTGTCCTTCTCATGCCAGTAATCCTGACACTGGGAGGCCGAGGCCAGAAGATTGCTTGAGCCCAGGAGTTTGCAACAAGCCTGGGCAACATAGGGAGACTGTCTCTGCAAAAAATAAAGATGAAAAATTAGCAGGTGTGGTGGTATATGCCTATAGCCCCAGCTATTCAGGAGGCTGAAATGGAAGGATCACCTGAGCCTGGGAGGTCCAGGCTGCAGTGAGCTGTAATCATGCCACTGAACTCTAGCCTGGGCCACAGAGCAAGACCCTGTCTCAGGAAAAAAAAAAAAAAAAGACAAGGAAAGCTTCATTTGGCCATATTCCTCCAGAAGTAAACTTAGAATAGGTAAATAATAATAATTGTAACAAATAACCAGCAAAGGATTTATATCAAAAACTATAAAACCCAGGCATGGTGGCTCATGCCTGTGGTCCCAGCACTTTGGGAGGCCAAGGCGGGAGGATCACGAGGTCAGGAGTTCAAGACCAGCCTGGTCAATGTGGTGGGGCCCCATATTTACTTGTATTAAATATTTGTATTTAATACAAATATTAGCAAGATGTGGTGGCGTGCACCTATAGTCCTGGCTACTCGGGAGGCTGAGGCAGGAGAATTACTTGAACCTGGAAGGTGGAGGTTGCAGTGAGCCAATACTGCACCATTGTGCTCCAGCCTGGGCAACAGAGTGAGACTCTATCCAAAAAAATAAAATTAAAATAAAATAAAACAACAAAACAAACAAACAAAACATAAAATGCCTCAGACATTCAGAGTAGGAAAATGAACAAAATATGATTAGACATTTTGCAGGAAAGGGAACCATATCTTCAATAAACGTCGGTGCAATCTCATTACTAATAAGGGAAGATAAAGACAAAGATGAAATTCAAGTTACCCTCATTCAATTTGCAAACATTCAGAAGTCTGGCAACAGCAAGTATTGAAGAGAATGTGGGTCAACCATTCTACTGTACATTGTTGGTGGGAGTGTAATTTGACACAACCGTTCTGAAAAAAAACAAAAAGTATTATCTTGTGAAGTTGAATTTTCACATCCTCTACAACCCAGAAATTTCACTTCAAAATATGTGTGTACATGAGTATGTGTGTGTGAGTATGTACAAAAAGACACGTACCAGGAGACATATAAAACAATATTTTCAGTAGTACTATTTGTAGTAGCAAAATAATGGCAACCACTCCAATGCTCATTGACAGGAAAATTGATAAATAAATTGTAACAAATTTGCGCAAAAGAATATTTTGTATATGCCAGCAAAATTGAATGAACTGTAGCCTGTATAACAATTTGAACAAATCTTGGTAACGTTATGTTGAAAGAAAAAAAAGCAAGCCTCAGAAGATTGTGTACAGCATGATACCCTTTTTCATAAATTTTAATAAAAACTAAAACTAAAATATAAAAAAATTAACAAAGTACTTGGAATAGATCACCATCTTATGTTTTTAATGTTTGTGAATTTTTTTTGTTTTTGAGATGGAGTCTCGCTCTGTCACCCAGGCTGCAGTCCAGTGGCGCCATCTCGGCTCACCGCAACCTCTGCCTCCCGGATTCAAGCAACTTCCTTGCCTCAGCCTCCCGAGCAACTAGGATTACAGGCGCCTGCCACCACTCCCTGCTAATTTTTGTATTTTTAATAGAGAGGGGATTTTACCATGTTGGCCAGGCTGGTCTCGAATTCCTGACCTTGTGATCCACCCACCACGGCCTCCCAAAGTGCTGGGATTACAGGTGTGAGCCACTGCACCCAGCTGTGAATATTTTAACGTAAGCTTATATACTGTGCTACCTAAAAGAAATTTTAAGGACAACAGCTTCACCTATGGCAAGGAGTGACCATTTACCCCATCTCATTTCACAGAGGGCATCATTCATTCATCATGCTCTTCATTTCCAAAATTCCACCTCAAAGCCATTCTAGCACTACCAGTTTTTTGGAGATGCTGCTGAATTGCAATCTGTACTCTCTGCCTTACAGTAGTAACTGAATGGGCAGCTCTTCTGTAAAGAAAGAGCCTTCCTCAAGGAGGCCTTGGCAGATCCCGTTATTGGCCCCATCTCCCTTTCCATCCTGCACTCTGGATACTGGAAAACTAGGAACTCTGTTTTCCATATCCCCTTGCCCAATAGAACTGTGGGATTGGGGGTCACTGCAAAGATACCCAAATAGGGCAATGCTTAGTAAAGCCGTGGGTCAGGTCCACTCTTAAGACATCAGAACTATAGAGCCATTAGCATGCAACACTAGCCTGGGAGAGCCACAGACACAAGACTCCAACCCATGAGAGCTGCACCCAGCAAAGCCATGGGGGTAGGGCCACCAGGAGCCTTGAGAGTCCAGTCCTCACCCATTGTGTCCAGATGGTCTGACATGGAGTCAAAGAAGATGGCACTCAGGCCTTAAAATCTAATGTTGTTGGCCCCATTGGGTTTTGGGCTTTTACTTGGGACTTGTTATCCCTTTCTTCTTTCCTATTTCTCACTTTTGGAATAAGAGTGTCTATCCTATGCCTGTCTCCATTGTATTTTGGAAACATGTGACTTGTTTAATTTCACAGGCATGAGCTAGAGGGGAATTTGCCTCAGGTTAAATCATGCCTTGAGTCTCAACCATATCTGTGCAAGATGAGACTCTGGACTTTTGAGTAGATGATTAAACAACTTAAGACATTTGTGGCTACTGGCATGGAATGAATGCATTTTGCATGTGAGAAGAATATTCTGAGGGGATGGGGGGTGGAATGCTATGGTTTGAATGTTTGTGTGGCCTCCAAAGTTCATGTTGAAACTTAATCCCCAATGCAACTGTGTTGGGAGGCAGGGCCTAATGAGAGGTGGTTAGAGGGCTAACCCATCGTGAATGGACTAAGTTTGCCATAAAACAGGTTTGCAGGAGTGTGTTCTCTCTCTCCTGCACTTCTGCCATGTGAGGACTCAGCGTTCCTCTTCTCTGGAGGATGCAGCAACAAGGCATCATCATGGAACCAGAGACTCAACCACTGGTGCCGTCATCTTGGATGTCCTAGGCTCCAGGACTGTGAGAGAATAAATACCTGTTCCTTATAAGTTACACAGTCTGTGGTATTCTGTTATAGCAGCACAGAATGGATTCAGACAAATCTCTTTCTGCTTAAATTAGCTAGATTGCATTACTTTGCTTGGAATTAAGAACTCTGACAAATGCAAGCCTGCTCCCTGAATTGCAAGAGCACTTTGGGGAATCCAATAGACCTGGATATGAAAACTGGCCTACTAATTGCTGGCTGAGAGGCCTTACGCAAGCTCTCTAACATTACTGTGCTTATGTTTCCTCTGCTATAAAGGATGGTGGAGGAGGAGGATAATACCTACCACATTGGGCTATTGTGAAGATTGAATGAGGTAATGTCTGTAACATATGTGGTGTGGTGCCTGGCACATAGTAGGTCCTCCATATATCATCGTTTTCTATATTTAAAAAATACAATATTTTGTTGGAGTGGAGGACCAAACCTTTTAGAGAAAAGTGCAGCTGAACATCCAGTGGTGGGCAAGAACAAGTATACAACTCAAAGCTAGGACACAAGGAAAAATAAAACTCTGAGAGAGGTTGGGGCCAGAAGTATGTGCATGTGAGGACACAGTAAATGTCGTATGAGATACAGCCTAGAAATAAGACCAGACTGATGTGTTAAAAGAAGAAAATTAACTACAAGTTAAAAAGGCATGCTTTTCTACTTGGGAGGCTGAGGGAGGTGAATCACTTGAACCCGGGGGGCAGAGGTTGCAGTGAGCCAAGATCGCGCCATTGCACTCCAGCCTGGGAGATAGAGTGAGACTCCGTCTCAAA
>NW_016803042.1:1139839-1155644 GCF_001698545.2 Rhinopithecus bieti
TTTTTTTTTTTTTGAGACAGAGTTTCACTGTTGTTGCCCAGGCTGGAGTGCAATGGCACAATCTCTGCTCACCACAACCTCTGCCTCCCAGGGACAAGCGATTCTCCTGCCTCAGCCTCTCAAGTAGCTGAGATTACAGGAATACACCACCATGCCTGGCTAATTTTGTATTTTTAGTAGAGACGGGGTTTCTCCGTGTTGGTCAGGCTGGTCTCGAACTCCCAACCTCAGGTGATCTGCCTGCCTCGGCCTCCCAAAGTGCCAGGATTACAGGCATGAGCCACTGTGCCCAGCACACTATGATTTTTTTAAATGCCATGTTAGGCCAGGCACAGTGGCTCATGCCTGTAATCTCAGCACTTTGGGACGCCAAGGTTATCAGATTACTTGAGCTCAGGAGTTGGAGACCAGGCTGGGCAACATGGCAATATGGCAAAACCCCATCTCTACAAAAAATACAAAAATTAGGTGTAGTGGCATGTGCCTGTGGTCCCAGCTATTTGGGAGGATGAGGTGGGCAGATGGCTTGAGCCCAGGAGGTTGAAGCTGCAGTGAGCCAAGATTGCGCCACTGCACTCCAGCATGGGTGACAGAGCGAGACTCCGTCTCAAAAAAAAAAAAGAAAAGTTAAAATTAAAAAATAAATAAAATGAAATATTATGTTAGCTTTGTGGTTTAAAAAGGAGAGTCATGACAGACTCCCACTCCAAAAAGGTGGACAGATAAGAGTAAAATAAAGCAACAGAGTCACGCTATCTTTTTGCCACTCATCACTGGAAGTCCTTGTGAAGTGCCAAGCAGAGGAGCCTTTCTCAAAACCATACGGAGCCCCAGTCTCCAGATCTGCTGGGAATTAAACAGTGAGCTGGCAGGGAGATGGAAGTAAGCCTAGAACAGACAAGCTGAGACTAAGAAAACATATTGGTGATAGACGCAATGCCCACAGTGAAGAGAGTATCTTAAAATTTAAAAGTTCAAAGCTAAGGAATCCATTCTAATAGGCAGGAACCTCAGCACAGGAGTCTATGGGTTCTGGTGAAACTTGCTGTCAAAATTATGGTATCATTGTGGATTCAGGGATAGCCAGGACACACAACAAAGCTGTGGCTTCCGGGAACTGAGGCCAACTCCACTGGGAAGAAAAGAGAAGGCTAAAAGGAGCTATGCAGAAAATCTGGTTCATCACCAAATGGGCTAGGTTAATGGTGAGACTCATATTCTAGTAGGCACCTAAGAAGAATCCCATTCAATCAAACTAGACAAAGCTATGACACTCAGCTGTTGAAGGAGGAAATATTAATTCCTGCAACAACTTGAGCATTCTTTAGGTGCCAAGCACCATTCTAAGTGCTGGAGATACAACAGTAGACAGATGTAATCTCCACGACTACGTCTAGAGTTCATTGGTTCTCTTTGAGTAATTATGGGGGAAAAAATAACTACTGACAAAGCCTATAGCTTACCAAGGCTTCAGCATCCCCTGACCTGAGAAGAAATGTGAGTCTCATGTAGTGATTAAAAATGTGTAAAATGCCATCCCTGTCTCCAAGGTGTGATGGCCTAAAGGGAAAGTTTCATTGAGGACAGTCCTCCAGGAGACCTCTAAAGAGGCATAACCACCAACACAGAGACCACAACAGCTTCAGGAAACCAGCACCCTTGCCTCTCAGGGACTGTTCCAACCCTTTCACATAGGGCAAGGGCTGCATCTAGAGCTACCCTTACTCTAGAACAGGGAAACGCAGCTGGAGCATCCTCCACAAATCACCTGCCCCCTGTCCTTTGCTTCTTACCAGTTATGTTTCCAGAGTCTGATATTCCTCTGGTAAACAGTGGACATCACCTGGTGATCAGTATACATCAAGAACAAGAGAACTGATGATAAATGTTATTAATACTAGAACTGTCATGCAACTGTCTACATTTCTTTTTTTTCTTTGATACAAAGTCTTGCTCTTGTCCCCCAGGCTGGAGTGCAGTGGCGCAATCTTGGGTCACTGCAACCTCTACATCTCAGGTTCAACTGATTCTTCTGCCTCAGCCTCCCCAGTAGCTGGGATTACAGGTGCCTGCCACCAAGCCCAGCTAATTTTTTATTTTTAGTAGAGACACAGGTTTCACCATATTGGCCATTCTGGTCTCCAACTCCTGACCTCAAGTAATCTACCTGCCTCAGCCTCCCAAAGTGCTAGGATTTCAGATGTGAGCCACTACGCCCAGCCAACTGTCTAGATTTCTAACAGCTGTGTCCAGGACTTCAATCTTTTTTTTTTTTTGGAATTCTTTTAATCATTTGAAAGGGCTTCACTCTTTACCTGAATTACCTACTATGTGCCTGAAAATGCTTTCCTGCCACTGATTGCTTGCCTTACTAATCCAATGATCTCAATTACAAATATGAATGGAGGCACTGAAAAACAGTTCAGAAATGCAAAGTTACTCATGCAAACCACCACTTTCTTGTTCTGTTCACTAGGTACTCTGTTAAAGCATATGTTATCAGGGCACATGTAACTTTCAGCCAACACCATTTCCCAAGGTGGTAGAGAATTAACATGCATTACTAAAATCAGCATTCCAGTCTTTTCAACAAATGATGCAGAAACAACTCATATCTTTTTTTTTTTTTCCTTTTCTTTTCTCTCTCTCTCTCTCTCTTTTTTTTTTTTTTTTAAAAGGGGAAGGGGTTTGGCTCTGTCACCCAGGCTGGAGTGCAGTGGCACCATCTTGGCTCACTGCAACCTCTGCCTCCTGGGCTTAAGCTATCCTCCCACCTCAGCCTCCCAAGTAGCTGGGACTACAGATGCACGCTACCACACCCAGATAGTTTTTTTGTATTTTTGGTAGAGACGGGGTTTCACCATGTTGCCCATGCTAGTCTCAAACTCCTGGGGTCAAGCAATTAACTGCCTTGGCCTCCCAAAGTGCTGGGATTACAGGTGTCAGCTACCACACCCAGCCTAAATTCTGCATATCTATATTGGAAAAAATAAACCTCAATCCCTACCTCACACCACACACAAAAATTAACTCCATATGGATCATAGACCTAAAGATAATTACTAAAACCATGCAATGTAGGGAAAAAAATACTTACAACCTTGCCATAGTTAAAGATAACTTAGGACATAAAAAAGCACAAACCATAAAAGAAATAATTGGTAAGTTGCATTTTTATCAAAATGCAAAACTTCTGCTCTTCAAAAGACAAAAATTAAGAAAATTAAAAGGGAAGCCACAGGCTGGGGAGAAATCATCACAATACATATCTATGACAGAGGACTGGTAGTCAGAATACACACAAAACTCTCACAACTGGCCAGGCGCAGTGGCTTACGCCTGTAATCCCAGCACTTTGGGAGGCTGAGGCAGTTGGATCACTTGAGTTCAAGAGTTTGAGACCAGCCTGGCCAACATGATGAAACCCCATCTCTCCCATAAATACAAAAAAATTAGCCAGGCATGGTGGCACGTGCCTGTCATCCCAGCTACTCTGGAGGCTGAGGTGGGAGGATGGCTTGAGCCCAGGAGGCAGAGGCTGCAGAGAGCAAAGACTGCACCACTGCACTCCAGCCTGGGTGACAGAGCAAGACTTCATCTCAAAACAAACAAACAAACAAAAAAACTCTTACAACTTAGTAATAAAAAGATAACCTGACTGGCTGCCCAAACCAAACTTGGCTTCCCAGAATTGGCTGACAGAACAAAAGCTTGTTTAACTTGAATTTGAAAAGGACACACAGTAACTCCTCCCTCTTTGAGGAGGCTAGTGAGAGGAGTCAGATCTGGTGTTATGGGCTGAATTGTATTGTTTCCAGCCCTCTCCATCCCTTGCCCAAAATTCATGTGCTGAAGCCCTGACCCGCAGTACCTCAGAATGTGACTGTGTTTGGAGATAGGGCCTTTAAAGAAGTAATTAAGGTAAGATGAGGGGAAAACCCCAATCCTATACAACTGATATCCATAGAAGAGGAAATTTGGACAGGTACAGAGTGAAAGACCATGTGAAGACACTGAGAAAATGACTGTTTCCAAGCCAAGGAGAGAGGCCTCAGAAAAAAACAACCTGGATCTCAGACTTCTGGCCTCCAGAACTAACCTCCCAAGAAACAAATTCTTAGAACTGCCCTAGGAATATCTATGAAAACAATGGTAAAATTTTTTAAAATATTGTCACATGAGTTACCTGTCTCCTGCTGCGATCTGGTGACCAAGGTGAAATACCATTGTATGGTGTACTAAGCAAGCCACAGGGTTTCCAGCCCATGCAGAGTCGTTCCCTCTCAGCCAGGTGAACTCCACATCTTTTCCATCATAGCCCTCTGGTAAAGGAAATGGAGCCCTGGTCAGTGCAAAGACATTGCAGATTGAACTAGTCTAGACAATGCTATAATATGTAAACAGCATGAGTTATGTCTTCACGGTGATAAGTCCAAGGACGATTCCTGCAAAACTTGGCATGATTTCTCAAGTGCAATTGCAATGTCTGTTCAAAATGAAGCAACCTGCTAGGACTATTTGCCATCAATTAAGAACTGGTCCTATGCTAGATATTGTGTAGATCAGGCGAATGGTAAGTCTTTAGAAGTGGCCTCCCTCATTATTTAAATGTTATTATTGAACACATATCCATGAACACACAAAGCTTATGTTAAATACTGCCTTTCAAGACTGTCTAATAGCTCTGGTGGTATTTTCAGGGAACAGAATGTAGAACTGATCTGTTCATATTTTCACATTGGCATAAATGCAAAACTAAAACAAAAAACCTGCACTCAGCTGCTTTCTTAAAGTCTGTAACATGTGTGTTAAATAAATCTCAAAACAGTTTAATTAATACAGTTGATAATAGTAACAACAGTTACCCTTTGAACACTTATGTTAAATACTTTATACATTATGTCACCAATGTTCTTGCAAACTTGCAAGGTAACCATTTCTTCAGTTCTAAGATAGACATGTCTTCACATTTTCTGAAGTTGAGATGGACTTTACAGTTGATTATATATATGTATCTATATATAGAGATTTATATATATCTATGTATAGAGACTTATATATATAGTAGAGCTTATATTTTTCCTAAAATGCTACTATCCAATAAATTCTGTTCCATAGAAAAAAAAATGACAACTCATTTTCTTAAATTGGGTGAAAGATTTGAACAGACATTTTTTTTTTTTTTTTTTTTGAGACAGTCTCGCTTTTTTTTTTTTTGAGACAGAGTCTCGCTCTGTCCCCTAGGCTAGAGTGCAGTGGGGTAATCTCAGCTTACTGCAACCTCTGCCTCCCAGTGAATAGATGCTTTTACCAAAGAAGATATATGAATGATCAATCAGCACATGGAAAGATGCCCAAAATCATTAGTCATCAGAGAAAAGCACATTAAAACCATAATGAAATATCACTATCCACCATTAGAATAGCTAAAATTCAATACTATTTCTCACTAAAAAGCACCATACCTAATCCAGGTCCAGGGCAGAAAATGCACAAAATAAAATTAGAAAAAAAAAAAGGAAGAAAAATAAGCTTGGAACAGCTTGTATCAGAAAGTAAAAACACTATCAAAAGCTAATGATGGGACTCATCAAATAACAAAAAATTCCATAAGCCAGCTTGAAGAGGCTCCCTTTGGTCAAAGATAAGGTGATTTGAACATCAAGAAGAATTATGATTTCAACTGATTAAAATAAATAAGAATATTACTCTGGGGGCTGAGGTGAGAAGATTGCTTAAGCCCAGGAGATTGAGGCTATAGTGAGTTGTGTTCGCACCACTGCACTCCAGCCTGGGTGACAGAGTGAGACTCTGTCTCAAGTAAATAAATAAATACATAAATACATAAAAAGTCATAATTTTTTTAAAGAAGAAGAAAGAACAAACACACCATAGTGAATGAATACAAGCAAAGGTTGCTGTGCACCAGCTCATTACTCCAAAAACTGATAATTAAGGGGAAAGAACTGAGATTTTATATCACCTTTCCAGTATGATTTCCTGGAAATCAACCCTACTAGATAAGAGTTCTATATAGAATAATTACAGATAATAAATGTAGTATTAGAAAGTCAACATTTTGTAACTCCTAATAAAATGACTTAAATACTGGTTATCAATAGATGACAAAATCATTAGGTAAAAAGGTTGATGCCACCACTTGAACTCGCTGATCCACATTAGCAGCCACTATTAGTGAAACAAACAGCTATTGCATGCTTTTGAATATGAGGCAATATGAAGCACACAGCACTACCTATGAAGTCATCATAAACTAAGCAATACAGAGCAAAACCTTAAACCTGAATGTATTCAAGCCTGTCGTCTACAAGAAAAATAGAAGATAGAGGAAAAAGTTAGGTAACACTAGGAGGAAGTATTTAGTCAAAGTCAGAATTTAGGAGAATTTAGGACATCATGCAGGACAACTAACCTGTCTTTGTAATCAAGTCAATGGCATTAAAAAAAAAAAAAAAAAAGGCATGGGCTCTAATAGAATTTGTAGAAACTCAATGTAATCTAACCTTACTGAGGATGTTGAATAAAGTGACTGACCAAATTTACTGTCACATAGATTGTCAACCTAAAATAACCAAAAGGCTCAGGATCCAGTTAAAAGAGTTTATTATACTACTCGGCCATAAAAAAGAATAAAATCATGTCTTTTGCAACAACATGGATGGAACTGGAGACCATTAATTTAAGTGCAATGACTCAGAAACAGAAAGCCAAATACTGCACATTCTCACTTGTAAGTGGGAGCTAAATACTATGTCCACATGGACATACAGAGTGGAGTGATCAACAACGGGGACTCAGAAGGGTGGGGGGCTGGGTCCAGTGGCTCAGGCCTGTAATCCCAATACTCTGGGAGGCCGAGGCGGATAGATCACTTGAGGTCAGGAGTCTGAGGTCAGGAGTCTGAGATCAGCCAGACCATCAGGGTAAAACCCAGGAGGTTGAGCCATGAGAATCGCTTGAACCCAGGATGGGCAACAGAGCAAGACTCTGTCTCAAAACAAAACAAAACAAAATGAAGCAAAACAAACAAACAAAAAACAAGAAGGGTGGGAGGATGCTGAGGGATGAGAAATTACTTAATGAGTACAGTGTACTATTTGGGTGACAGCTACACTAAAAGCTGCTAGGAAAATATATCCATGTAACAAAACTGCACTTGTACTCCCTAAATCTACAAAAATAATTTTAAAAATAGCTTATTCAAGTGCAAAGTGTGAGGGTGGCTGTATGGGAAAACAGGGTTACCAAAGCATGGCGATGAGTGCTCCCATTGTGGAGAAAGGTAGGGGTCATTTACATAGGAAAAAAACAGGAGTGCTGAACAGAATTACATTTTCCATACAAGGCTAACAAACAGATAAGATCTGATTGGTTATGATCAATTACACTCTAAGTGGTTGCTTAACATTTCATACAAAGAGATAGATAAAGAGTATCTATCTCCAACAAGATTTAATCTGGGTTTGAATAAAGCATAGGGAGTCTGGTTAATGTATAACATCTCAACACAATGGTCCTGCGCCAGACAAGAAAAACAGCCATATTATATGAGTCAGTTTCCGGGACTTAATTTTTCCCCTTGGCATAATAAATCTGAAATGTTCTTTTCTTTTCACAGATGTTCTGTTAGAGACAACTGTAGGAAGTACTGATGAAAGAAATATAAAAACAGAACATCAAAGTAAATTTATTGAATCAGTACTGACTGTTCACCAAAAGTAGGATGATGTATAACAATTGGAGCTTTAACTCCAGATTAAATAGAGCTGAAAATACATCATAGCTTTATAATCACTCGTGGGCTATCTGAATACATGAATTTAAATAATTCTTTTTTTACTTAACAATTAAATTAGCTAATTCTATACTTATGAATTAGCATTTTCCCTTGGGTCTTAATTTCTGGTTTCTCCAACATGATATTTTTTTTCATAGACAAGGTCTCACTCTGTCGTCCAGGCTGGAGCAGAGTGGTGCAATCGTAGCTCACTGCAGCCTCAAATTCTTGGGTTCAAGCGATCCTCCTGCCTCAGACATCTGAGTAGCTGGGATCACAGGCATGCGCCACCACACCCAGCTAATTTTTGAATTTTTTGTAGAGACAAGAACTCACTATGTTGCCCAGGTTGGTTTCCAACTCCTGGGCTCAAGTGATCCTCCCATTCAGAGACCAGACACAGTGGCTCAGGCCTGTAAAGCCAGCACTTTGGAAGGCCAAGGCAGGAGGATTGCTTGATGCCAGGAGTTTGAGACCAGCCTGGGCGCTGGACAACATAGCAAGATCCTGTGTCTACAAATTTTTTTTATTTGAGACAAAATTTACCTCCGTCACCCAGGCAGCAGCACAGTGGCATGATCTTTGGTCACTGCAACCTCTACCTCCTAGATTCAAGCAATTCTCCCACCTCAGCCTCCTAAGTAGCTGGGACTACAGGCATGCACCACCATGCCTGATTAATTTTGTTTTTGTATTTTTGGCCTGTCTTTACAATTTTTTTTTTGAGATGAAATCTCACTTTATTGCCCAGGCTGGAGTGCAATGGTGTGATCTCAGCTCACTGCAACCTCCCCCTCCCAGGTTCAAGTGATTTTCCTGCCTCAGCCTCCCAGGTAACTGGGATTACAGGCTTGCACCACCAGGCCCAGCTAATTTTTGTATTTTTAGTACAGACGGGGTTTCACCACGTTGGCCAGGCTGGTCTTGAACTTCTGACCTTGTGATCCACCCTCCTTGGCCTCCCAAAGTGCTGGGATTACAGGCATGAGCCACTGCACCTGGCCTACAAAATTTTTTAATTAGCTAGGCATGGTGCTGTGCACCTGTAGTCCCAGCTATTCAGGAGGCTGAGGCAGAAGGATTGCTTGAGCCTGGGAGTTCAAGGCTGCAGTGAGCTGTGACTGAGGCACAGCACTCCAGCCTGGCCCCCAGAATGAGACCCTTCCTCCAAAACAAAACAAAACAAAACAAAAATATTTAAAAGACAAAAAAACAGATGCAATGAGTGGGCCCTTTTTCTTGGTTTGCTTCATACCCTGATTCAAACAATCCAACAGCATAAATATAATTTTAGACATTTAGAAAAATTTAAGTAAGGACTCACTTTAGAAATCTGAATATGGGTCTGGGCACAGTGGCTCATGCCTGTAATCCCAGCACTTTGGGAGGCTGAGGCAGGCAGATCACCTGAGGTCAGGAGTTCAAGACCAACCTGCCCAAGATGGTGAAACCTGTCTCTATTAAAAATACAAGAAATTAGCTGGGCATGGTGGCGGGTGCCTGTAATCCCAGCTACTCAGGAGACTGAGCCAGGAGAATTGCTTGAACCCAGGAGGCAGAGGTTGCAGTGAGCCAAGATCGCACCATTGCACTCCAGCCTGGGCGACAAGAGCAAAACTCTGTCTCAAAAAAAAAGAACTTTGAATATGGGTATTGGATGATATCAAAAGAATATTGTTAATTTTGGCTCAGGAACTCCTCCAAGTCTTTGCTGCTACATCCTCAGGCTGCAGGCTAACTGAGTGTTTTGTTTTTCTAAGACCACCAGAGCGGGTACAAAAGAACCAGCGACTAGGCAAGGGTAGGAGCAAAACTGCAAGTTTATTTTGGTCACCTAGCTTCAAGGGAAGAAGGTGGGTAGGGAGAGGTCTGTTGGCCCCTGACAAAAGGGGCCCCCAGAGTCACCCGTACAGCTCTCGGACGGAGTTCCCACAGTCCTGACATCCCGACAGGAGTGGAGGACTGAGGAAGGCCGAGCGTGGGGTGCCTCTGGAGCGGCTTTTCTAGGAGTGGGAGGGCAATAGGCGGGGCACGGGCGTGTCAGGGGGCGTTCCACAGGTGCGACCAGGTAAATCTTGGTCTCTTCAGATTGACATCACCTGGCGCATGCCTAGTTGGTCTGCACCTTCCCGGGTCGCCGGCTGGATTTTCGCGCGCGCGGGAAAAGTTGGGGGGATGAAGAACCCGGAAGTGCGCCATCTTGCCTCCGTTCATCCAAACACTGAGATGCTTCCATTTAACCTTCTTTCTCCCTCTCCTTCACTCCGGGTCAGCCTTGCATGGGTCTGATGAAGCTGATCACTGTGACTGCTCTCTCAGCCTTCCCCGACTTCCTCCTTGTTTCCTTACACTCTAGGGTTTCCCCAGTAAAATACTTCAAGAGTAATCCCGTCTTGCTGTCTGCTTCTCAGAAGAGCCACACTAGTTGTTTTCTAATGCTTAATCCTGCTTCATATGCCTGTGTTGGTTTCCTTCTACCATTTCCATATCTCTTTCACTTGTGTCTTTGTAACTTGCCCAGCACTGCTCCCTGAGAAGGCTGTGGTGATACATACAAGCATCACCCTTCAAACCAGTGTGCACATGAGGAGCCCCAATATACATTCATTTGGTTCTTCAAATATCAGTAGAAAAGACTGAGATTGTAATAAATTCAGGCCATGGAAACTAGTTTATTCAATGACTTTGCTTTTTGCATATGTCAAAATCTTATCCCAGCTGTGCCTGAAAGACTCAGGCATCAGGCAGCCATATGCCCATATTTTGACCCCTCTCAGTGCAGAGAATAGCAAGTCAACTCACCACAGCCCGTTTTCACTATTTGTTCGTTTGTTTTTTGAGATGGAGTCTCACTCTGTCACCCAGGCTGGAGTGTGGTGGCAGAATCTCTGCTCACTGCAACCTCCGCCTCCAGGGTTCAAGCAATTCTCCTGCCTCAGCTTCCCAAGTAGATAGGATTACAGACATATGCCACCATACCCAGCTAATTTTTGCCTTTTTAGTAGAGACGGAGTTTCACCATGTTGACCAGGCTGATCTCAAACTCCTGACCTCAAGTGATCCTCCGCCTTCACCTCCCAAAGTGCTGGGATTACAGGCATGAGCCACCACCCCCAGCCTTTTTTTGCTGTTTTTTGAAACAGGGTCTCACTATGCTGCCCAGGCTGAACTCAAACTCCTGGGCTTAGGGGATCCTGCCTCCTCAGCCTCCTGAGTAGCTGGAATTACTCAGGAGGCTGAGTAGCGCACACCATCATGCCCATACATAAGATTTCTCCCTTCATATCAGCCTGATAAAAATCCCCATAGACTCTGTATGAGTATTCTATCATACCCTTTGGGAGGTTGTAGAGTTTGAAATTAAAGTCAATAGGTTCCAACAGACATTTATCAAAGATGGGATTTCCACTCTGCGTGTTAACCATTTGCAGTTTTGTTAGGCATATGGGTCATTCTTGCCATCAGCAGATGTTTTAATTAAATAAAAACAGAAGGGCAAAAAACAAACAAACAAAAAACTCACAAATAAAATCAGTAGGTTCCAGAAACATACAATCGGTATTGAAATCCCAGTCCTACTTCTTCACACTTTATAAACCTTCATTTCCTGGTCTGCAAATCAGGTTCTGTAACTTAGGTTTCTGCTTCATACTGTTGCTAGGATCAGAACAGTGTTTGATACTGACTGGCCTGTGCTCAGAGTGCCCTCAGTGCTCACCAAGTTATTTTCACTTGACACAGTGGAGCGGGCATCTCCACTCACTCTTTCCTGCTGTCTACTGTTGACTTTGTTCTCAGAGACTTTTCAGGGGCAGGATGGACTCCATTTGGGGGATGCCTAGGGACAGAGTACACAGCAGGAAGGACCATCGGAGAAACTCCCGGCTGAATATAGTAGGAAAGAAAGATTTGCTCAGTAAGATGCTGATAATGGTTCCAATGACGTCTTCCACATGAGAGTTTGGCTCTTCCACATGAGAGTTTCTGTTCTCCCAGCTTCCATGTGCAAGCCGCAGCAGTCAACTCCAGCTGATTTAAGCTGAAAAAAAAAAAAGTTAATTCAACAGATACTGCATTTCTCCGAGAATTGTTTGGAAGCCTAGAGAACCATGTTCTTTTGCCAGCAGGTGCCAGAGTGGAAGCTTATCATTCCTATTTCTTCGATCACTGGCTCTAAAGTCAAAAGCAAGACGAGAACGTTGCGAGACCTGGGTCACATGGCTGAGGCAACACAGGCTGGAAAAATCCAGTTTCTGGCAATCTCTGCCTACAACTAAGACTTTTATTTATTTATTTATTTTAACAGAATCTCGCTCTGTGGCCCAGGCTAGAGAGCAGTGGCACAATCTCCACTCACTGCAGCCTCCACCACCCAGGCTCAGGCAATCCTCTCACCTCAGCCTCCTGAGTAGATGGGTCTACAGGCACGTGTCACCATGCCTGGCTAATTTTCATATTTTTTGTAGAAACGGGTTTTTGCCATGTTGTCCAGGCTGGTCTCCAACTCCTGGACTCAAGCTATCCACCTGCTTCAGCATCCCAAAAGTTCTGGGATTACAGGCAAGAGCCACTTCCTTCTTCCTCTTTCTCTTCCTCCTTCTTCCTTCTCCTTCTTCTTCTCCTTCTTTTTCTCCTTCTCCTTCTTCTCTTTCTCCTTCATCTTCTTCCTTTTTTTGTTTGTAGAGACAGGGTTTCACTATGTTCCCAGGCTAGTCTTGAATTCCTGGGCTCAGGTGATTCTCTCACCTTGGTCTCCCAAGTGCTGGGATTACAAGTGTGAGCCACTGCGCCCAGCCTTTTATGTGAGATATTAAATGTAATTGTTTCAGTCATTTTTAATTTGGATTTTCTGTTACTGGCAACCAGAAGCATCCTAACCCATTTACTGAAGCTTAGTAAAATTGAGTAATTTCCAAGTACAAAGATTTGCATCTAGTACATCACACTCTTACCTACCATTTCTTTCTTATATACAGAAAAGAAGCATTAATTCTTAGTGAAGAATGGCTAAAAATATAAACTCTTACCTAGTCAATGGAAGGTTCAAATTCCTAAGAAATGAATGTGCTCTATTAAGACAGGGTCTCATTCTGTTGCCCAGACTGAAGTGCAATAGCATTATCATAGTTCACTGCAGCTAACCCTGGGGCTCAAGACATCCCCGTGACTCAGCCTCCTGTGTGGCTGGGACCATAGGTGCATGCTACCATGGCTGGCTATATTTACTTATTGATTGATTGATTGATTGATTGATTGATTGATTTTGAGATGGAGTCTCGCTCTGTCACCTAGGCTGGAGTGCAGTGGCGCGATCTCAGCTCACTGCAAGCTCTGCTCCCCAGGTTCACGCCATTCTCCTGACTCAGCCTCCCAAGTAGCTGGGACTACAGGTGCCCACGACCATGCCCAGCTAATTTTTTGTACTTTTAGTAGAGACAAGGTTTTACTGTGTTAACTAGTGTGGTCTCAATCTCCTGACCTCGTAATCCACCCTCCTCGGCCTCCCAAAGTGCTGGGATTACAGGCATGAGTCACCACACCTGGCCTATTTTTTATTTTTTTGTGGAGACAGAGTCTTTCTACGTTTCCCAAGCTGGTCTCAAACTCCTAGGCTCAAGGGATACTCTTGCCTCGGCCTACCAAAGTGCTGGGATTACAGGTGTAAGTTAAAGTAAACATGGCGAAAGTTCAGTGATTGAATCTAGGTTAAATGGCGTAAAGGTGTTCACTGCAGTATTCTTTCAACTCTTCTAAAGGCTTAAATTTTTTTTCAAGATAAAAAATTGAGAAACAAAATACAGCGTTCAAATACTTCAAAACATGAGTCTTACATAAATATCAAATAAAGTGTCAAACATGAATGTAGCTTAAAGGTTTATTTAATTCATCAATGAGGGGGACCAGCTGGATGGAAAAATTGGTTCTAAGGAGAATTTGAGGAAGCACATATGTATCACCACTCGGGGGAAAACAGAATACCAGCATGTTTGCTAAATTAGATACAAGACTGGTTAAATTTAGCTTAAAATGAACATGAAAACTGGGTGCGGTGGCTCCCGGCTGTAATCCCAGCACTTTTTGGGGTGGAGGCAGGCAGATGCTGGAGCCCAGGAGTTCAAGACCAGCCTTGGCAACATGGCAAAACCCCATCTCTACAAAAAATAACAAAAATTAGCCAAGCATGGTGGTGAGTGCCTGTAGTCCCAGCTACTCACTCAGGAAGTTGAGGTGGGAGAATTGCTTGAACCCAGGAGGTGGATGGAGGTTGCAGTGACAAGAAATCTCACCACTACACTGCTGCCTGGGTGACAGAGTGAGACCCTGCCAAAAAAAAAAAAAAAAAAGAAGGAAAGAAAGAAAGAAGAGAAAGAAAGAAAAAAGAGAGAGAGAGAAAGAGAGAGAGAGAGAGAGAGAAAGAAAGAAAGAAAGAAAGAAAGAAAGAAAGAAAGAAAGAAAGAAAGAAAGAAAGAAAGAAAGAAAGAGAAAGAAAGAAAGAACGGGAAAGAAAGAAAGAGAGAAAGAAGAGAAAGAAAGAAAAAGAATGAGAGAGAGAGAGGAAAGAAAGAGAGAGAAGAAAGAAAGAAAACTATTACCTTTGGAGTTCCAACTGGACAGAAATAATTTACATCTGTAAATCATTACATATCATTACAAACTATTGGCTGGGTGAGATGGCTCCTGCCTGTAATCCCAGCACTTTCAGAAGCAGAGGCGGGTGGATCACCTGAGGTCAGGAATTCGAGACTAGCCTGACCAACGTGTTGAAACACCGCCTCTACTAAAAATACAAAAATTAGCCAGGCATGATGGCAGGCGCCTGTAATCCCAGCTATTTGGGAGGCTGAGGCAGGAGAATCACTTGAACCCAGGAGGTGGAGGTTGCAGTAAGCCGAGATCACGCCATTGCACTCCAGTCTGGGCGACAGAGCGAGACTGTTTCAAAAAAAAAAAAACAACAACTATCAATCTGTTAAACATTTAACTTCACAGAGTCTGGGTCCTAACTGATTTGAGAGCAAAGACTCTGAAAGTGGTGCCCCGTGGCCCTTGGTGGGGAGGGCCCTATACTTTCAAGAGGCCTCCAAGGTCAAATTAGTTGCATAATAATTATTATATTTAGCTTTTTTTTTTTTTTTTTGAGATGGAGTCTCGCTCTGTCGCCCAGGCTGGAGCGCAGAGGCGTGATCTTGGCTCACTGCAAGCTCTGCCTCCTGGGTTCACGCCATTCTCCTGCCTCAGCCTCCCGAGTAGCTGGGTCTACAGGTGCCTGCCACTAAGCCCGGCTAATTTTTTGTATTTTTAGTAGAGACGGGGTTTCACCATGTTGGCCAGGATGGTCTCCATCTCTTGACCTCGTGTTCTGCCCACCTCGGCCTCCCAAAGTGCTGGGATTACAGGTGTGAACCACGGCGTCCAGCCAATAATGATTATACTTAGCTTTCATTCTCTCATGAGTGTAAAGTGGAATTTTCTAGAACCTACATAATATCACAACATATTGAATACAGAACTGATTAGAGAATCTGTCTTCTAGTAGGTCAGATATTAATGAGATTTGCAAAAAAGTAAAACAAGGGCATTCTACTCACATGTTTTATTTTTGGAAAATACAGTTATTTTAAAAATATATATTATTGGCCAGGCTCGGTAGCTCACACCAGTAATTCCAGCACTTTGGGAGGCTGAGGCGGGTGGATCACCTGAGGTCAGGAATTCAAGACCAGCCTGGCCAAGATGGTGAAACCCCGTCTCTACTAAAAATACAAAATTAGTCGGGCATGGTGGCAGGTGCCTGTAGTCCCAGCTCCTCGGGAGGCTGAGGCAAGAGAATTGCTTGAACCTGGGAGGAGGAGGTTGCAGCGAGCCAAGATGGCACCACTGCACTCCAGCCTGGACGACAAGAGTGAGACTCCATCTCAAAAAAAAAAAAAAAAAAAAAAATGGAAAAAAAAAAAGAAAAGGGGATACCCTTTTAAAAAAAATAAAAAAAAAAAAAAAAAAAAAAAA
>NW_016803042.1:1157055-1158329 GCF_001698545.2 Rhinopithecus bieti
GTAGACAAGGTTTCCATAGTCCATCATTACCATTTCTCTGAGAAAATAAATTCTTGCTCCAAGAATTTATCAAGCCTCCATCACTGATACTTTCAAATAAAAAATACGTTTAAAAGAATTTGTGCTTCCATGAAGTTACAAAAACACAATGAAAATATCGTTAAAGAAATTAAAAACGGCCGGCGCGGTGGCTCAAGCCTGTAATCCCAGCACTTTGGGAGGCCGAGACGGGCGGATCACGAGGTCAGGAGATCGAGACCATCCTGGCTAACACGGTGAAACCCCGTCTCTACTAAAACTACAAAAAACTAGCCGGGCGAGGTGGCGGCGCCTGTAGTCCCAGCTACCCGGGAGGCTGAGGCAGGAGAATGGCGTGAACCCAGGAGGCGGAGCTTGCAGTGAGCTGAGATCCGGCCACAGCACTCCAGCTTGGGTGACAGAGCGAGCCCCCGTCTCAAAAAAAAAAAAAAGAAAAGAAAAGAAATTAAAAACATGCAGTGGCTTATGCCTGTAATCCCAGCACTGATGAGAATTGATGATTTGTAGGGCATGACTCCTCAGACTCCTTAGATAGGAATTTGGGCAAAAAAAATCAGAGCTTCGTCCTCAACATAGAGGCCCAAGCACCTCACTATTCATTATGCCTTCTGGTGTTATCATACCCAAGTAATGCATCCAACAGGAGGTCCCAGGGCCCCTAAGGATACCAAAAATTTGTAAATGCTCGAGTCCCTTATATAAAATGGTATAGTATTTGTATATGACTTATACACATCTTCCTGTGTCCTTTAAATCAAGCTTGTCCAACCCGCAGCCCAACACAGCTGTGAATGTGGCCCAACACAAATTCGTAAACTGTCTTCAAACATTATGAGTTTTTTTGCTATATATATATGTATTTAGCTTATCAGCTATCATTGCTGTTAGTATATTTTATGTGTGACCCAAGACAATTCTTTTGCTTCCAGTGCGGCCCAGGGAAGCTGAAAGATCGGACACACCTGCTTTAAATCATCTCCAGATTACTGATAACACCTAATACAATGAAATGCTATGTAAGTCGTTGTTATGCTGTATTGTTTATTTGTATCATTTTTATTGTTCTATTGTTATGTTTTCAAATATTTTTCATCAACAGTTGATTGAATCCACGTGGTTTGCCGACCGTATATATTATTATTATTATTATTATTTTTTTATTGAGACGGAGTCTTTGCTCTGTCGCCCAGGCTGGAATGCAGTGGCACGATCTCGGCTCACTGCAAGCTCCGCCT
>NW_016803042.1:1161290-1179710 GCF_001698545.2 Rhinopithecus bieti
GTACTAGACTCTCAGTTAATCTCTTCAGGATTGGGAGGGCCTGGAAGGAAAAGATCTAGCTATGTTAATAGAGATTCCTTACAGATGCAAAATTTCCCCCACAAAGGATGGCTTGCAGGGCCATTTCAAAATATGGCAAAGAAATATGTTTTGGGATAAAAGATTTTGATTTTCTTCTTTGTCACGTAATGTTATGCCTGAGTCATACTGGAAAGTAAATCATGATATATAAGGTTAAATAAAACCCATCTGATGAGAATTTATAGTTTGTAGGGCATGATTTCCCAGACCTCTTAGGTAGCAATTTGGGCAAGATAAAAAATCAGAGCTGAGTCTTCACTTGAAACGTCTCCTTTTAAAATAGGACTTTGTCTTCACTTTTCACAATCAAAAGACCCATTGAAGTGATTTTCTTTCTTTTCTTTTCTTTTCTTTTTTTTTTTTTTGAGAAGGAGTCTCCCTCTGTCATCCAGGCTGGAGTGCGATGGCACCATCTCGGCCCACTGCAACCTCCACCTCCCAGGTTCAAGTGATTCTCCTGCCTCAGCCTCCCAAGTAGCTGGGATTATAGGGACACGCCACCACACTCGGCTAATTTTTTTGTATTTTTAATAGAGACGGCGTTTCACCATGTTGGTCAGGCTGGTCTTGAACCCCTGACCTCATGATCCGCCTGCTTCAGCCTCCCAAAGTGCTGGGATTACAGGTGTGAGCCACCATGCCCGGCCAAAGTGATTTTCTTAAACGCAAAGAGTCCCCAAAGGAAATTTACATGTTTCCTTCTAGCAACTATTAACATGTCTCATTTCTCTTTCTCCCCTGCCTTCAGTCTTCACATATCTAGGATATCTTCCTTAGATTGGACTTAGAGTTCTCCTCTAAAAGAAAACCCTTCCCAGTCACACATTTGAGTTCCTCACAAAATGTGAAGGTGAGGGCTAGGTTCTATTCACCGCAGTAGCTTCTGGTACATAGTATGTGTTCAGTAAACACTTGTAGAATTAAATCTTAAAGAATTGGAACCAAAAGGCCTAACTGAAGACGACAGAAACAGAAAAACTATATATTAAAGGTTCTCAAGTGTTGGTCAGAAAAGTATCCAAAACTTGGAAATAAGGCAAAAGCTAAATAGCACATCCTTTTGTTACAGGAAAGGAGTCCTGATCCAGATCCCAAGAGAGGGTTCTTGGATCTTGCATAAGAAAGAATTCAGGGTGAGTCAGTGAAAGCAAGTTAATAGGAAAGTAAAGGAATAAAAGAATGGCTACTCCATGAACAGAGCAGCCCTGAGGGCTGCTGGTTGCCCATTTTTATGGTTATTTCTTGATGATATACTAAACAAGGAGTGGATTATTCATGCTTCCCCTTTCTGGACCATAAAGGGTAACTTCCTGATGTTGCCATGGCATTTGTAAACTGTCATGGCACTGGTGGAAGTGTAGCAGTGAGGACAATCAGAGGACACTCTTGTTGCCATCTTGGTTTTGTTGGGTTTTAGCTGGCGTCTTTACTGCAGCCTGTTTTATCAGCAAGGTCTTTAAGACCTGTATTTTGGCCGGGCGCGGTGGCTCACGCCTGTAATCCCAGCACTTTGGGAGGCCGAGGTGGGCAGATCACGAGGTCAGGAGATTGAGACCATCCTGGCTAACATGGTGAAACCCCATCTCTACTAAAAAATACAAAAAATTAGCCAGGTGTGGTGGCGGGCGCCTGTAGTCCCAGTACTTGAGAGACTGAGTCAGGAGAATGGCATGAACCCAGGAGGCAGAGCTTGCAGTGAGCCGAGATCCCGCCACTGCACTCCAGCCTCCCTCTTAAAAAAAAAAAAAAAAAAAAAAAAAAAAGACCTGTATTGTGTGCCAACCTCCTACCTCATCCTGTGACTTAGAATGCCTTAACCATCTGGGAATGCAGCTCAGTAGGTCTCAGCCTCATTTTACCCAGCCCTTATTCAAAATGGAGTTGCTCTGGTTCACATGCTTCTGACAATTTCACTCTCATGCGGTGGCAGAGATCATCACAGGGTTGTCTAAAACTAGGGACAATGAACTTTATTTGTAAAAGTTGGTCACAACCCTCAGGCTCCACTTTGCCACAGACCCTGTTGGACTGAACAAAGGAGGACGAATACAGGAATAAAGACAAAGACAAAAAAGTATATTTGGAAGAAGGGGTCAGGGTGCTCCTTGCTTCTAGTGAACAGGGCCCTGAGCTTCTATAGCTCTTTGTATTTATTGAGTAAAGGAAATAAGGAAGAGTGAGTGGTTGTTGGGTCAGCTGCTTGACTTAGTGCAGGCCTGCATGACTGCTTTCTTTGAACAATAGGCTCTAGATGTTCCAGTAGATAACCTCAAAGAGCTTATCTTGGACTCAAAGAGTCATGCCAGGGAGTGACTGCCCTCAGCATACCTTTTGGCAGCAGGCACAGATGTGAGCTTCCCCACATCCTGCATTCATGATAAACAGTTTGCTGTTTTATCATATAGCCTGCAGTGGAATGCTGAGTTGGTCATGACCCTCAGGCTTTCCACTCCCAATATGTAAACGTTCACATAGTACATTTCTCAGGCTCTAAGTCAAGTAGAAACCCTGTCTCTACTATGAGCTTTGGGATTTCCGTGTTGAGAACTCAAGTGTAAATCTGTGGACTTTAGGATCTCTGCTGTGTGTACTCAGGGCTGCCACTGTGGCACAAAATAAGCCAAGGAAGAAATAGGCTGGTTCCAATAAAACTTTATTTACAAAATACGTGGGCTGGATTCAGCCAGAGGATCATAGTAACATAAAGTTTATCCCATTATGTACTATTGATTAAGGGCCCCAGAATTTGTGAAATTACTTGTTAACTTGAAGATTTTTGTCAGGAAGAAATGCAAATAACTTCTGTTGGTGGGACAGATACAGGTCACACATTGCTTAACAGCAGGGAGAAATGCGTGAGGTGATTTTGTCCTTGTGCAAACCTTATAGAGTATGCTTACACAAACCTAGATGATACAGCCTACTATGCACTTAGGCTATATGGAATAGCAAATTGCTCCTAGTCTACAAACCTGTACAGTGTGTTAGTATACTAAATACTGTAGGCAACTGTAACACAATGGTAAGTAATTGTGTATCTAAACATAAGAAGGTATGGTAAAAATATGGTATAAAAGATAAAAAATGGTACACTTGTATAGGACATGTTGACCAAAATTAAGGCTGTTGAGGCACAAATAATTTGATAAAGGTTTATTGGGGCCGGGTACGGTGGCTCACACCTGTAATCTCAGCACTTGGGGAGGCAGAGGTGGGCAGATCACTTGAGGTCAGGAGTTCAAGACCAGCCTAGCCAACATGGCAAAACCTGTCTCTACTAAAAATACAAAAATTGGCCAGGTGTGGTGGCTCATGCCTGTAATCCCAGCACTTTGGGAGGCCAAGGCGGGTGGATCACAAGGTCAGGAGATCGAGACCATCCTGGCTAACATGGTGAAACCCCATCTCTGCTAAAAATAAAAAAAAAAAGTAGCCGGGCATGGTGGTGGGCACCTGTAGTCCCAGCTACTCCAGAGGCTGAGGCAGGAGAATGGCCTGAACCCGGGAGGCGGAGCTTGCAGTGAGCCGAGATCGTGCCACTGCACTCAAGCCTGGGCAACAAAGCAAGACTCTGTCTCAACAACAACAACAAAAAATTGGCCAGGCACAGTGGCTCACACCTGTAATCCCAGCACTTTGGGAGGCCGAGGCAGGCAGATCACGAGGTCAGGAGTTCGAAACCAGCCTGGGCAACATGGTGAAACCTGTCTCTACTAAAAATACAAAAATTAGCTGGGCGTGGTGGTGTGTGCCTGTGATCCCAGCTACTCAGGAGGTTGAGGCGCAAGAAACCACTTGAGCTCGGGAGGTGGAGGTTGCTGTGAGCTGAGATCGCGCCACTGCACTCCAGCCTGGGAACAGAGCAAGACTCCATCTCAAAAAAAAAAAAAAAAAAAAAAAAGTTTATTGGAAGCCAATTGGTGTGAACATCATAGAATGTACTTATGTTCACGGAACCAAGCCGGATCCAGCTACATTTTCTCGAGGCCCAATAACGAGAAGCAGAAAAACTAGGAAAGAAGGGAATTTATTGCTGTAACCAGATACAGGAAGCAGGCTAGAGATAATTCTACAAGATCAACTCAAAGTGTTACAATTTTCTTAGTGATTATATAGGTTGGGATTATATGCCTACATGCGGTATAGCATTTGCCTAAGTCTATTGTTAACTAATTTTGTTTCAACTAGAAGGTCAGAGGCAAACTAATGCTTACTAAGTCTGATTAAAAGGGCTCCAGTACCTTCAAGGCCTGTCTACTGTGGTACCGGAGTGATTATTTCTATCTTATCTCCTTTACAGCTTGATCCAGAGAGCTGCCTTAGACTCTCCAATGTATCTATTCAAACAGCTGCCTCTGTTACCTTGACTGTCTCACATTTCGTTGACCCGAGAGGGGTCCTGGCACTAGGAATGAAAGACTCTCTCTATTATTTTGGTTTGCTCCAGATTAGGGAGAAGCCCACGCAAGGCTCCTATTGACCATATGTTTCATTTCTAGCTGCGATGTCTGGGCGCCGATTTCCCTAAGTTTAACCATTTGCTCAATGTTAAGGCAGCTCTGTGGAAATCTGTCTGTGTAACTGGAGTGCTATGCAGGCCTGTCTGTGTGATTGTCAGGGAGAATTGGCCTGCCACACTTACACAAATCTAGGTGGTCTAGCCTACCATACACCTAGGCTACATGTATGGTTGACCTGGGAAGACACACTAACAAAGTTGGGAGTGTTCTGGAGTCCGCTACAAGTTGGAAGGTTTTTATGGGAAAGTTTAGAAGAAGGGGGGACTCCTGACAGCACAACCATCGTTTTCATTGGAGGGTGCAACACAGAGGTTACAATCATTGACTACAGACTGCAATATAAAGGCTAAAATATCAACACTTGATTCAAAAGTGAGTCAGAGTCCTCTTCAGTGTCAGGAGGTTGTGCGTTAATCAGTACTTGACAATTTGAGGAACTCACAATAGAATTCTTTACTCAGGGACAGGATGTTTGCATGAATCACAAGCCCTCCTCTAGGAGGTTAATTTAGAAGCCTGTTTACTTTAAAGTCAACTGCCCAAAAGTGCCCTGTAGTTTATCAGGCACTTACCATATGAATGGAGCTTGCAGCACTGGAAGTTGTCTGGGTGAGTCACTGAGTGAGTGGTGATTGAATGTGAAAGCCTACAACATTACAGTGCACTACTGTAGATTATAATCGCTGGACACTTAGGCTATGCTACGTTTATTATTTATTTATTTATGGATTATTTTATTTTATTTTATTTTGAGACAGGGCCTAGCTTTCTCACCTGGCTGGAGTGCAGTGGTGCAATCACAGCTCACAGAAGCCTCCACCTCCCTGGACTCAAGAGATCCTCCCACCTCAGCCTCCCAAGTAGCTGGGACCACCGACAGCCAACACACACAGTTAATTTTTTGTAAGTTTTGTAGAGACGGGGTCTCACTATGTTGCCCAGATTGGAAAACATTTTCTTAAATAATAAATTTTAGCTTACTGTAGCTTTTTTACTTTATAAACTTTAAAATTTTAAAAAGCTTTTGACTCTTTTGTAATAACACTTAGCTTAAAACACAAACACATTGGCCGGGTGCTTTGGCTCACAGCTGTAGTCCCAGCACTTTGGGAGGCCAAGGTGGGCAGATCACGAGGTCAGGAGTTCGAGACCAGCCTGGCCAGCATAGTGAAACCCCATCTCTACTAAAAATACAAAAATTAGCAGGGCATGGTGGTGCACACATATAATCCCAGCTACTCAGGAGGCTGAGGCAGGAGAATCGCTTGAACCCAGGAGGCAGACGTTGCAGTGAGCCAAGATCATGCCACTGTACTCTAGCTTGGGTGAAAGAGTGAGACTCTGTCTCAAAAAAAAAAAAACCCACAAACACATTGTACAGTGGTACAAAAATATTTCCTTTCTTTATATCCTTAATCTATAAGCTTTTTTTGTTTTTAAAACTTTTTTTGTTAGAAACTAAGATGCAAATACACACATTAGTCTAGGCCTACTTATAGTCAGGATCATCAATATCACTGTCTTCCACCTCCATGTCTTGTCCCACTAGAAGGTTCAGGGACAATAACATGCATGGAGCTGTCATCTACTATGATAGCAATGCCTTCTGGAACACCTCCTATAGGGCCTGCTGGAGGCTATTTTGCAGTTAACTTTTTTTTTTTTAGTAAGTAGGAGTATACTCTAAAATAACAAGCAAGAATAGAGTAAGTACATAAACCAGTAACATAGTCTTTTATTATCATTATAAAGTATTATGGACTGTACGTAATTGTGCATGCTACACTTTTATATGACTGTCAGCACAGCAGGTTTGTTTAAACCAGCATCACCACAAGCACGCCAGTAATCCAGTGCGCTATGACATTAGAATAGCTACGATGTCCCTAGGCAATAGGAATGTTTTAGCTCCATTATAAGGTAGAGATCCACTGTCGTATATACAGTCTACCATTGATCACAATGTTGTTATTCAGTGCATGACTCTAACTCCCGATTTGTGGCTTGTTGGACACTAACATTTAATTCACTATCTTAGGGTTCTCCAGAGAGACAGAATCAGTGGGACATGATAGATATAGATTGGACAGATGATATAGATATAAATATAGATATAGGAAAAGCGATTTATTAGAGGGATTGGCTCTCACAATTATGGAGGCTGAGAAGTTCCATCACAGGCCATCTGCGCGCTGGACACCTTGGGATGCCAGTAGTGTGGTTCAGCCCAAGTGCGAAAGCCTCAGAACCAGGGAAAGTGATGGTATAACTCTCATCTGAGGCCAAAGGCCTGAGAACCCTAGGGGCCACTGATGTAAGTCCTAGAGTCCAAAGGCCCGGGAGCCTGGAACTGTTGTCTGAGGACAGAAGAGGAAGAGTGCATCCCAGCTCTGGCAGACAGATGGACACATTCTCCTTTTCTGTTTTCGTTCTCTCTGGGCCCCCAGCAAGTTGGATGGTGCCCATACACATTGAGGGTGAATATTTCCCACTTAGTCCACTCAGACTCATACGCTAGTCTCCTCTGGAAACATCCTCACAGACACACCCAGAAACAATGCTTTATCACGTTTCTAGGTATTCCTTAATCCAGTTAAACTGACACCTAAAATTAACTATCACACTCATGTCTTGTCCTAGAAATATTGTTGTTTCTCAAATGCTCTTTGAATTGGTCACTGCATCTTTACTGGTTCCCTCATTAATTGGCGAGCTAAGTAAAATCTTTGACACATTTCCTTGCATATTTGCCAGAGAGCCATATTGTTACCTTCTTGAAAACTATACTTTAACTCATAAGTACAAAAACATACTCTAGACCCAGGTCTTCCCCACTATCACGGGAAGAGGACCAGTGGTTGTACGTTCTGCATGTCACTAATTTTGAAAGACTGGTTCAACACTATGCAATAGTGATGTGAAGCAGTGGTGCCCAACCTATTTGGCATCAGGGACCAGTTTTGTGGCAGACAGCTTTTCCATGGACTGGTGGTGGGGTAGGGATGGTTTCAGGATGAAACTGTTCCACCTCAGATCATCAGGCATTAGATTCTCATAAGGAGCATGCAACCAAGATCCCTCACATGCACAGTTCACAATAGAGTTCATCCTCCTATGAGAATCTAATGCCACCACTGATCTGACAGGAGGCAGAGCTCAGGCAGTAATGCTCACTCACCCACCACTCACCTGCTGTGTGGCCCCATTTCGAACAGGGTTTGGGGACCCTTGATGTAAAGAACTGTTTTGTTTTGTTTTAAGACAGAGTCTCACTCTGTTGCCCAGGCTGGAGTTCAGTGGCATGATCTCAGCTCACTGCAACCTCTGCCTCCCTGGTTGAAGTTACTCTCCTGCCTCTGCCTCCCGAATTGCTGGTATTACAGGCGCATGCCACCACGCTCAGCTAATTTCTGTAGTTTTAGTAGAGACGGGGTTTCACTGTGTTGGCAGGCTGGTCTCCAACTCCTGATCTCAGGTGATCCGCCTGCCTCAGCCTCCCAAAGTGCTGAGATTACAGGCATGACCCACTGCACCTGGCCAAGAACTGGTTCTAAGTTCAGTTTATTTCAAATCTTGGTGGCTACGTGGCTGTAATAACCAGAACAGAGACCTCATGAAACCTCTTCATACACAACAATTAGGGTGAGGCTCATAGTAACAATAATATAAATCCGTATTTCAAACAGTGTTGTTAATTTTGAATTTTGACCAACTTCTAATAAACTATGTTAGATTTTTATTTCTTGTCTTGTCAAACAGTAGACAAAGGGCTTCAACGCCTGTAGGAATAGATGTCAGTGTTGTCAAACAGCTCCTTGTTTGCCGGCACATGCACTATTAGAGTTATCTTGAAAACCAGAAGTTTGTCTGTAGGAGTCTTTTTAAAGCCACTTATCTGTTGTGCAAAGATAGGTTTAGCTGAAACTAGATCATTCCATCTGCCTTTAACTAGGCACTCCTAACCTGTAATATGCTGCACTCTGAAGGGGTTCAGGGAGGAAAGTCACCACAATGTGATGCTTCTGTTCTTCCCCGAGGAGGTGACACATAATGGTGACATAGATTCGGAGTGACGACTCCGGTGCACACTGTATAATCAGTGTCAATAAAGTTTAAATTCTTGCTTTTTTAAATAAAAATAAAATGGACTAGGAATTCTGATGTGGTCTTCCTGCATCCCAGTGGCTTCACTGGCACCTTCCCCGGATTTCTTGCACAGCCCACTGGAGTCTTACAAAAGGATAACCTTTCAAGGCTGAAGATTGGTAGTCACTAAATGGGCCCTGCCACCTGGTGGCAGCGGCACCCCATGACTGTGAGATCTATTTTGCAAAGATAAATAAACTACTTATAAGAGTAACTGGGAATAACTGAAGGCAGGAAGTTATACAGCCTCTGCTCAGTGACACATAGGTCTTTCTTCCTCCTGACCACTGAGCAGTGTTGACCTTTATCTGAGACCTTGTACCTCTGGAAAGCAGTGATAATCAGGCAGTCACAGTGGCTCACGCCTGTCATCCCCACACTTTGGGAGGCCAAGGCAGGTGGATCACGAGGTCAGGAGTTAGAGACCCGCCTGGCCAACATGGTGAAACCCTGTCTCTACTAAAACAATAAAATAAAATAAAACAAATTAGCCTGGTTTGGTGGTGGGAGCCTGTAATTCTAGCTACTTGGGAGGCTGAGGCAGAAGAATTGCTTGAACCCAGGAGACAGAGGTTGCAGTGAGCTGAGATGGCACCACTGCACTCTAGCCTGGGCAACACAGTAAGACTCTGTCTCAAAAAAACTTTTTTTGGCCGAGTGCCGTGGCTCCCGCCTGTAACCCCAGCACTTTGGGAGGCCGAGGCAGGTGGATTGCTTGAGGCCTGGAGTTCAAGACCAGCCTGGCCAACATATTGAAACCCCATCTCTACTAAAAATAAAAATTAGCTGGGCATGGTGGCACGTGCCTGTAGTCCCAGCTACTCGGGAGGCTGAGGCAGGACAATCGCTTGAACCAGGGAAGTGGAGGTTGCAGTAAGCCAAGATCACACCACTGAACTCCAGCTTGGGAAACAAAGTGAAACTCTGTCTCAAAAAAAAAAAAAAAAAAAAAAAAAAAATTGGCCAGGTGCAGTGGCTCACGACTGTAATCCCGGCACTTTGGGAGGCTAAGGCAGGCAGATCACCTGAGGTCGGGAGTTCAAGACCAGCCTGACCAACAGGGAGGAACCCCCATCTGTACTTAAAAGAACACAAAATTAGTTGGGCAGGGTGGCGCATGCCTGTAATCCCAGCTACTCAGGAGGCTGAGGCAGGAGAATCACGTGAACCCGGGAGGCGAAGGTTGCAGTGAGCCGAGATCGCGTCATTGCACTCCAGCCTGGCACCAAGAGCAAAAAACTCCATTCAAAACAAAACAAAACAAAACAAAACAAAATAAGTAAGATAAAATAAAGATAGAAAAAAATGTGTTTATTTAAAAAGAAAAGAAGGCCAGGCGCAGTGGCTCATGCCTGTAATCCCAGCACTTTGGGAGGCTGAGGCGGGCAGATCATGAGGTCAGGAGATCGAGACCGTCCTGGATAACACGGTGAAACCCCGTCTCTACTAAAACTACAAAAAATTATCAGGCATGGTGGCAGGCACCTGTAGTCTCAGCTACTCGGGAGACTGAGGCAGGAGAATGGCGTGAACCCAGGAGATGGAGCTTACGGTGAGCTGAGATCGCAACACTGCACTCCAACCTGGTTGACAGAGCGACACTCTGTCTCAAAAAAAAAAGAAGAAAAGAAAAGAAAGCAGCGATGATAAAGCACCCTGCACCCCAGTACCTCCACCCCAAATTGACCCTGTGCAACCCCATCCTCCACCACCTTTTGTTTTCAAAATCCCCATTCTTTTGTGTTCTTGGAGAAGACTTGCTCAGAGAACCATCCTTCTGCATAGGACACAGGTACAACTCACTGTCCACTGTCTTGTGGCCCCACGGTTCTCGGGGTTGGCTCCCTTGTTCATCTGCAACAAGGCCAAACACAAATCCTCCAACTTCCCATTCTTTGTTGTAGTTGACTAGCTAAGATTAGAACAATTTGTTTCCCTGAGAATAATATTTCCTGTTCAGCTAAGTGACAGACAGTTCTGCATGCAAAACAACCCCAACTGCAGATCACCCCACTTCAGCTTGTTTACTCCTCTCTATATAAGTCTAGGGCAAAAGCACCCTGCTGAGATCCTCTGATCTTTGCCTTTCAAGTGTTCTTTTATCAATCTGCTTACTTCTCTGGGTTTTGTCTTTGACACAACCCTCGATTTCTCTTTGAAGAAGCGTCACCTTCACCAAACCCAAGTACGTCCTCCAGACAGGTTACAGCTCTCTCTGCACAAGGCCTCCTAGGTAAACCTTCTCCCCTAAAATAGAAATACCTTTTTTTTTTTTTTTTTTTTTTTTTTTTTTTTTGAGATAGTCTTGCTCTGTTGCCCAGGCTGGAGTGCAAAGTGCAATGGTTCAATCATGGCTTTCTGCAGCCTCAACCTCCCAAGCTCAAATCATCCTCCCACCTCAGTCTCCTGAGTAGCTGAGACTACAGGCATGGGCCACCGCACCCAGCTAGTTTTATTATTATTATTATTATTATTATTATTATTATTAAGATGGAATCTCGCTCTATCTCCTAGGCTGGAGTGCAGTGACCAAACCTTGGCTCATTGCAGCCTCCGCCTCCTGGGTTCAAGTGATTCTCCTACCTCAGCCTCCCGAGTAGCTGGGATTATGGGTGCATAACACCACAAACAGTTAATTTTTGTATTTTTAGCAGAGACAGGGTTTTGTCATGTTGGCCATGCTGGTCTCGAACTCCTGACCTCAGGTGATCTGCCTACATTGGCCTCCCAAAGTGCTGGGATTACAGGCATAAGCCACCGTGCCCAGCCCCAGCTAAATTTTTATTTTTTGTAGAGATAGGATTTTGCTATGTTGCTCAGGTTGGTCTTGAACTCCTGGGCTCAAGAAAACTGTCTGACGTGGCCTCCTAAAATGCTAGGATTACAGCATGAGCCACCATGCCCAGCCTTCTCTTCATTTTTAAAACTCAAACTTCATAGAACATATGTATCTCTCAATATAACATTTCCAGCTAACAATTCTATAGAAAAATCACAAGATTTTTACATCCTAAACATAATACAATATTTTTTTAAAAAAATGAAATGCAAGAAAGGCCTTTTATTCCAAATATTATTGATATTTCTTCAGAGTCTGTTGAGGATTGTGTTGTATCTGCCCCAAAAGATGTGTTGAAGTCCTAAGCCCTGGTACCTGTGAGTGTGACCTTACTTGGAAATAATCTTTGTAGATGTAATTAAGATTTAAGTTAGGATGAGGTCATACTCGAGAACTGTATTGGTCCATTTGCATTGTATAAAGGAAGCCTGAGGCTGGGTAATTTACAAAGAAAATAAGTTTAATTGCCTCACAGTTCTGCAGACTGTACAAGAAGTGTCAGAGATGATAAATTCCTATTCTTTGTTTCTTAAAACCAACTTTCTCGTACTTCCTTGTCTCCTAGCTACCTGTTCTGAAACAATCTTCCTGCCTTTGCTGCACCCAGACAAGTCCAGATATGCCTTCCTGCCTAATAATGGACTCTCTTCCTTCCTGCCTAATAGACCCTATTCAATTTTAAACCTTAGCCAATCAAGTTAGCTTAGATTGTGAGGTCCAACCCCAGCCAATGGGGAAAGGACACAGAAGTGCTAGGAACTGCATTAGAGATATAAACCCTTTTCCTACCCCACTCGGTCTGCTCTTGCGATCATGACTGGCGCAAACTGCACCCTTCTGCAGAAGTAAATTTGCCTTGCTGAGAAATCCTGTGTTTGAGTGCTCATTTTTTTATGACTCTGAGCTCTTATTTCTAAAATAAGCAAGGTGCCAGTGTCTGCTTCTGGGGAAGCCTCAGGAAGCTTCCAATCATGGTGGAAGGCAAGGAGAGCCAGTGTGCCACATGGCAAGAGATTTTAACAATCAGAGTGTACGCTAACTAATAGAGCAAGAACACATTCATTACTGTAGGGAGGGCATCAAGCCATTCATGAGGGATCTGTCCCCATGACCCAAACATCTCCTTCCATGCCCCACTTCCAACACTGGGGGTCACATTTCAATTTGAGATTTGGAGGGGACAAATATTCAAACTATATTAAGCAGTATGAACTCAATCCAATATGACTGCTGTCCTTATGAGAAGCAGAGAAGAGACACAGAGACAGACCCAGTAAGAATGCCATGAGGCAACAGAGACAGTGATTAAAGTGCTGTATCAACAAGCATTTACTGGCAACATCACAGGCTAAAAGTAAGGCATGGAACAGATTCTTCCCTGGAGGCTTCAGAAAGAGCATGGCCCTGCCAAGACCTTGATTTTGGACTTCTGACTTCCAGAACTGTAAGAGAATACATTTCTGTTTCCTCAACCCACCCAGTTTGTGGTGTTTTGTTATGGCGGCTCTAGAAAACTAATATAGAGTCCCTGTTGACGTTTTAGAAAAGAAGAAGTAAAAACTAAAAGGCAGAAATGAAATCCACAGGCAGACAGCCCAGTGCTGCAACCTGGGTCTGGTAGTTAAAGATCAACCCCTGACCTAATTGGTTCTGTTATCTATAGATTACAGACATTGTATAGAAATGCACTGTGAAAATCCCTATCTTGTTTTGTTCTGATCTAATTACCGGTGCACACAGCCCCCAGTCACATACCTGCTGCTTGCTCAATCAATCACGACCCTCTCACGTGCACCCCCTTAGCATTGTGAGCCCTTAAAAGGGACAGGAATTGCTCACTCGGGGGCTCAGCTCTTGAGACTGAAGTCTTGCCGATGCCCCTGGCAGAATAAATCCTTTTCTTCTTTAACTTGGTGTCTGAGGAGTTTTGTCTGCCACTTGTCCTGCTACACTGTATATTCCAAAATCGCTAAGTGAATACATTTCAAATGCTCTTCCTACCAAAAAAAAAATGATGAGTATTGACTGGGCATGGTGGCTCACACCTGTTATCCCAGAGTTTTGGGATGCCAAGGCAGGCAGATCATTTGAAGCCAGGAGTTCAAGGCCACCCTAGGCAACATAGTGAGATCCTGTCTCTATAGAAAATAAAAAAGTTAGCCAGACATGGTGGTGTGTGCCTGCAGTCTCAGCTACTCAGGAGGCTAAGGTGGGAGGATGACTTGAGCCCAGGAGTTTGAAGTTACAATAAGCTATGATGGTGCCACTGCACTCCATTCTGGGCAACAGAGTAATCTATAGGAAACAGAACCAATTAGGTCAGGGGTTGATCTTTAACTACCAGGCCCAGGGTGCAGCGCCAGGCTGTCTGCCTGTGGATTTCATTTCTGCCTTTTAGTTTTACTTCTTCTTTCTTTGGAGGCAGAAATTGGGCATAAGACGATATGAGGGGTGGTCTTCTCCCTTATTCCCCCCTTTTGAGACTCTCACTCATTTTACTAGTGGGAGTTCTCACTTTCATTTTCACTACCCATGTCTTCTTGCAAGACAGATCGATAGTGATTCATATAGCACACTTGTGCCTTATGGTGAACTAAGGTAACGATGAAGCTTTTTATCATTCGAAGAAGTACAGATAGCAAACAAGGGAGCAGTAAGTAGGTTCCTATTACTATTATAACTCTTATTATAAGAGTTTTAAATCCTCCTAGCATTGGGAGCCATTTTCTAAACACGGCCCTAGGATCAAATCTATGCCAGTCTTGCACGGGCACATGTGCCAGTTTTGTCATATCTCTAACCATGTCTTCAACTACTTGCCCGTGATTATCTATGTGTAGGCAGCAATTAGTAAAGTTAAATTTCCTACAGATCTCTTCTTCAGCTGCTAGCAAGTAGTCGAGAGCTAATCTATTTTGACAGATAGCATTTCTCATCTGAGTTTCTTGCCAGGCCAGAATAGTCAAGGTTCTGCCAGTTTTATTAAAACAAATTTCTTGTTTTTCCTGGAATTTCTGGTACTGGCACATTTAGTTCATCATAGAAAGTTTGAAACACTGGCTCAGGAGAGCATTTGTAAACTTATCCTCGAACCAAGATATTTACTCGAGGATCCAGTCTGGCCCTGTTGATTCCTAAGGTCACATGCTCCTCTTTTTTCCAGCGAGGATCAAGGGGATTGGTTATTACTAGCTCTAAGGGGTTACATTGACCCTTAGTATAGGAAGGGCCATTTTTTCCTTTCTGAATGTGGACTGGATCCTTTTCATCATTTTTTTTTTAATCCAAGTGGCCTAAATGACACAAGACCAGTATTTACACCTATTTCCACACAGTCCTAATTTATGACAGATGTACTTATTTTCTGCCATATAGCCTCTTTTCTACTTAAGACAACCACACCTTATTCCTAACTTATTACTATTAATGACAGCACAGGCATCAAATTTTAAGGTGACTTGCTTGGGCACCATTTTTTTCTTCTGTTTTGGCTAACACTTTACTCATATTGTTTATGAGCCCCCACCAGTCCTCAGTCCTTAAACTTATTTTAAAAACTGTGGTCATGGGAAGCTCAGGTGGGTCATAACACACATCAGGTGGTCATTTCCTGGGCTACATACCTTGTATAGAATAATATTATACAAACAAGTTATTTTAGAGTTCCAGTACACTTATAATAACCATAAAATAATAGGACCATAGCAACCTTTGTCCTACCTCACTGACTTGATGTATACACTGGGAACAGCCCTCAGTCTGAGGAAGGTCAGTTGAAGTCCTTACTCTACAAGTCCAAATTTTAAGGAAAATGAGTCCCGCAATGAGTTTCCTCATGCTTCAGCCATGCATGGACCAGTCAGCTTCCAGGTGTGACTGGAGCAAGGCTTGTTGTCTTCCTCAGAGTCACTTTGCAGGGGTTGGCAAAGCTGCTCCCGTCCACGTACCGCTTACAGTCTACTGATGTTTTAAGGATGGTCTTGGAGGTTGGGCCTACTAGAATAAACTGAGTCCAACACCTCTATACAGTTATGTTCAACTGGGCTGATACCGGGAGCAAGGTGGTGGGGTTTAGGGTGTTGTAAACTTCATTGGTTATATGGCGATTTTCACATAGCAAGCTTTGGTACTTGGTTAATCTAGCATTTGTTAACCAATGATGTCCTTTGGTATTTATTAAAGTTACCACAGCATGGGGGGCCTTTATATTCAGGTTTTGTCTAAGGGTTAGTTTATCTGCTTCTTGTGCTAACAAGGCCTGTGCTGCTAGGGCCCTTAGACCTGGGGGCCAGCCTTTGGAAACCTTGCATAGTTGTTTTGAGAGCTAGGACACTGGCCTTGCCCAGGGCCCCCACAGTCTGGCTTAAAACTGCAACTGCCATTTATTCTCTTTCTGACACATAAAGTGTAAAGAGTTTTGTCGGGTCAGGTAGCCTCAGGGCTGAGGCCGACATGAGTTTTTCTTTTAACTCATGAAAAGCTCGTTGCTGTTGGTTGTAATAGATGTAGTTTATCTAATCTACTTTTTTATTAACTGTCACCTACTAAATTATTGACTCAAATCCCACAGCTATTTGATTTCAAGCTCTAAATTGATCGGGTATTCCTCGTGGGACTCCAGTTGCATCTAAATAGACATGAGAGTCGAAAGACCCATAAGGGGCTTGTCTTGCTTTATGATGTCTTATTTTTTTTTTTCCTTCTGGTTGATGAAATGCCAGGGTGAAAGGGATAGCCAACTGGACTAAAGTACAAGTGCCACTCCAGTTATTCAGCAGACTGCCCAGTAGAGGTCCACCACAATACCACCACACCTGTAGAGGACTACGTGCTCGCAAACGAGACATTCCCGATAAGTCTTGCTCTTGCAAATGAAGCAGGGCATTCCCGATAAGTCCTGCTCTTGCAAACGAAGCAGGGTGTTCCTTCCCTGTTTGCAGGGAGGACAAAGGAGCCAGCTGCAAACGGCAGACCCTGGGGGCTTGTTTATGTGTAAACATCTTGAAAATCTAGAAAGTCAGGGAAAGGTCAGAAAAACAACAATGTGTCTTGTGACTTGGTAACATTCCACAAACGACTGTATAAAATGAAGCGGAGCGTGTCTTTCGGCGCGGCCGCCATGTTTGTCTTGTCTTGTGTTGTCTTGTGTGTTCATTCCTTTGTTCAGGAAACACACGGACCCCAACACACACATCCACTCAGGGATGAACAAGGGTTGACTGATTGATAAGCTCTTGAAAATTCTTAAGCTTACTGCATCCTTTCAGGTCTCCAAGGAATGCTAAGTTTCCTCCCTGTTGTGAGAGACATGAAGTGACCTTAGTGTTGGGAGATGGAAGCTGGATGGCCCTCGGGGGCTGAACCGCAGGGTGCTAGACTTTGGGATATAGCAGAGAGAGCTTGGCATGACTTATTACTCCAGGCTGTAGAATCCTGGAAAAGAGCTACCATGCAGCCTACGCCTAGTTGACTGGAGGACCACCTGGAAGAGGGACAGTCTGGGCATCTGGTCTGCCATGTGCACAAGCATAACAATTGCTTTTGTTTAACGTGCAGATAGAATATTTGATCCATTTTAACCAGGCATTTGCATGTTGGTATCCTGTCTTAATTGTTAAAGTTTGTTTTAAGTCTTTAACTTCTATGATCCTCTAGTAAAATGAACATATGGTTTTAGGGAAATTACAAAACCTGGNATTCTTAAGCTTACTGCATCCTTTCAGGTCTCCAAGGAATGCTAAGTTTCCTCCCTGTTGTGAGAGACATGAAGTGACCTTAGTGTTGGGAGATGGAAGCTGGATGGCCCTCGGGGCTGAACCGCAGGGTGCTAGACTTTGGGATATAGCAGAGAGAGCTTGGCATGACTTATTACTCCAGGCTGTAGAATCCTGGAAAAGAGCTACCATGCAGCCTACGCCTAGTTGACTGGAGGACCACCTGGAAGAGGGACAGTCTGGGCATCTGGTCTGCCATGTGCACAAGCATAACAATTGCTTTTGTTTAACGTGCAGATAGAATATTTGATCCATTTTAACCAGGCATTTGCATGTTGGTATCCTGTCTTAATTGTTAAAGTTTGTTTTAAGTCTTTAACTTCTATGATCCTCTAGTAAAATGAACATATGGTTTTAGGGAAATTACAAAACCTGGTTGGGGCAGTCCATCCTTGCTCTTTAGTGGTCCAGAGAATGTTGGACCAACTATGGCATGAAAGCTCTACCTCAGGGGGCAAGACTCCTGGTTGGCACAGGGGTCTTTATCAAAATCTCCCGGGATTAAATGGTCCTAGTTTACTAATGCCTAGTCTGAAGAGAGTCAGGAGGGACAGAAGTACTTTTCTGAAGTAGAAAGGTGTCTTTGACTTGGCAAGTCCTCACAGAGTATAACAAGCCACGCATTAAATGCAGTAGTTTGAGGCGAAATTGACTTGGTTATGTTAATAACTAGATGGTCAGCAATAGAACTAGGAAAGAAGAAAGAGTAATAGAATAGATGAAAAGAGTTAAATTTTCTTAGCTTTAGTTTGGTAGGGTTTTCCCCTGTGACTATGGCCTATGACTCTGGAGGGGGTGGTGCTTTCTTGACTTGGGTGTGATGAGTCCATCCTTTTTTTTGCTGTAGGAACAGCAGTCTTGGTGGCTAGCAGCACAAGGTAGGGTCCTTCCCAGGCTGTTTCGAGTTTTTCTTCTTTCCACCTTTCGATGAGAACGTGATCTTCAGGCTGGTGCTGGTTTACTGGAAATTCTAGGGGTGGCACATGTGCTAAAAGACTTTTAGTTTTTTTTGTTTTTTGTTTTGTTTTGTTGTTGTTTTGCGAGAAAGGATAGTGGAAGA
>NW_016803043.1:0-1940 GCF_001698545.2 Rhinopithecus bieti
AACACGGTGAAACCCCGTCTCTACTAAAAAATACAAAAAATTAGCTGGGCGTGGTGTGGGCACCTGTAATTACAGCTACTCAGGAGGCTGAGGCAGGAGAATGGCGTGAACCTGGGAGGCGGAGCTTGTAGTGAGCCAAGATCGCGCCACTGCACGCCAGCCTGGGCAACAGAGAAAACCCCCCTCCAAAAAAAAAAAAAAAAAAAAAAAAAAAGGTAATGATTGTTACCTCTGTTATCATCTCCTAAGGAAATGCACAGTTATCAGTACCTAGACTCCCTTTTATTTTGGGTGAGTCCAACTTCTCCAGAAGAAACTCAAAAGAAAACTCCAAGGCGGTCCATGAAGTTTTTATGGGGTTAATGTCCACCATTTTCCCTTTTGTCTTTACTGAACCAAAACAAACTATACAAAACAACCATCTAACAACAAACCAAAGTATGTCATCTGAGACCAAATATGCACCTGCTAACCAGGATTGTCCAGCAAGTCAAATGGGGAGGGAAAGTAATTTAAGAAACAAGTGTCCCTATGTTACTGCCCCATTCTCTTAATTTTCACTTTTTTTCTGTGCCTTTGTAATATTATACTTTTTTTTTTTTTTTTTTTTTTTTTTTTTTTTTTTTTTTTTTTTTTAACAATGTCTCATTTCTTCTCTTCAGGGTGCCCTTTCTAGTTTGGATTCAGCTTTGCTTCCAGCTTAAAAATGTTTAACATCCCTTGGATTTATCTAATTCTTCTGTTCCACTGCCAGTACTTTACCCAAGCTATATCAGCTCTTCCTTATTGGGCAAATTGCACAATAAAGGTTCTTGCAAAGCTGATAACTCAGTTTCCTATTTTTTTTCCTCTTGTACTAGTAGCCTGAAACACAAACATCTAAAAAGAGTTTTTACAGAAAGCAATGGGATTAAAGAGCAAGTTGATCATGGGAAAATTGTTATCAGAGAAAGTATTCTTACTCTAAAAGAAAGTTTGAGTAGAGTGAATTAGGCAGAGAAAAATAAGTTCCTTTTCTTTTATTTCCATCTTTCCAAGGTACACTTTAGTAGACACCTCCACTTAACGTCAAGCATATTTTTAAAAATCTTCCATAATTGAAGCTTTTATTTTTCAATCTTTAGTTTTCTCTTGGTTTGTCAAATTACTAGTAAAAGTAAATGTGGGCAGTCATTTCTATGTTTATTTATAATAAACCTCCTGTATATTCTTTCCCAAAAGCTGATATCTATTCCAAATATTCAGCTTTATTTTGTCTAGCCTTCAAGTTTAAAGTGAGCTGTGTAGACAGTTACATGTTTTAAATCTAGAAAATTGTATGCAAATACTTAATTCTCTTGAAAGTCCCTTAAGAACTCAGTATGTCAAAAAATCACATCCAACTAGTAGTCCCCTTTTTTACTGAATACAAATGTGTTTTTTATATGCTAAACACATGGTCAACTTTTAGATGTATGGGAAACGCACACCATGGGAAGATCCTTCAAAGTGGGTGCTTGACACATATCCATGGAGCTCAGCATCTCTGCCTCAGGAGAGCCCAGCCTTACTTCAGCTGCGACCAGAAGACGTTGGGTATGAAGGCTGCACATCCACTAAGGAAGCCACAACCTCAAAGCACATTCCTCAAACTGACACAGAAGGAGATCCCCTGGTAAGAATCAGATGTTCGCTTTTTCCTGTGTAATCTTGACTGCAGTGTATAGTCATTAATACTTAGTCATTTCTAGCAAAGACATTTGTTACCCTAGGCAATATTTGGAACAGTTTTAACCCTATTATCTTTGGTCTGCTTTCCATGGATGAAAATCTTAAAGTGAAAACCAAACTTGTATGCTTAAAAAACAAGAAACATTATAACCAGAATGAACTCCTAGACTATAATTTTACTCTTATTATCCATTAAATTGTGTATATATTTTTTAATTTAATATATATTT
>NW_016803044.1:0-1003 GCF_001698545.2 Rhinopithecus bieti
TAACGATGAAATCATGTGGAATTGCAAAATGCCACTTTAGTAAAAGCCAAAGGAATTAGGGTTCTATGTACTTCAAAAACAAAAACAAAAAAGTAACGTTCTATTTGTCAATGGACCATGAAGCCCTCACCCCGTTTTGCAGTGAAGATGTCAAATGGGATGAGAGGCCCCTCCTGCAGATGCAGCAAAGGCTACCCTCTGATCCCTCTTCCCAGAGTCCAGGTTCCTGCTGCTCAGGGAACTGCAACCCCAGCTTCACGGGGCTCAGGCCTCCAAACCCAACTCCCACTCATGCTGGAGAATCACCCCAGGGACTAGCGAAGTGGCAGGTGCAACTCTCACCTCATCCCCTTAAAGGGGAAAAGGCACCTTCCCACTTCTTTTCTTGCTGGTGGGATGGGAACAGGGGCAGGAGCTGGAGGGTCAGGAGTTGGACGGCAGAAGGGAAGCAGCCTGGGTCCCTACTAGTCACAGTTGGCAAATGCCAACCATCCCCGACATTCACATTGCAAATAAATCCTTCTCTTTTGTCAGGTCCCTGGTTAGAAGTTTGCACCCATAACTTAAAAACAAAAAAAAAAAAAAAACTCAGATACAAAATGGGTGTTTCGCTGACAATATTTCAATTATCTTGGGGCCTTGGGTCAAATGACGGCAAAACAAGATACTGGACGCTGTTATTCAGAAAACTAACTTCCAGCCCCTTCTACCCTCCCAGGCAGTCACCTTATGGTTGTTTGTCTGCTAGATGATTAACAATAACTGCTCTGAAAACCTAGGTGTACACAACAGACAAGAAGTCAGCTCGGGTTGAGGGGAAGCAGGATAAGACCCCCTTCCCCGCAGGACGGTGGAAGAGGAGGAACGTTCAGCACCTGGGTTTGCAGGATGCTGGATCTCTGAGAGCATCTCTCACAGCTCAAGTACAGCCAGAGCCTCCTTTGACACAGCCTGTTCAGGCAAAGGTGGCACCTGCCCTAGAGACCCACAGCCCTGTTCTGGG
>NW_016803045.1:0-580 GCF_001698545.2 Rhinopithecus bieti
AACCTCAGATCTGACACCATAAGCAAAAAAATCTCAAGATGTCAAAGCCCAGTAAAATAGAGCTAAAATATGAGATTAGAGTGGCACCAGTAAGGATACTGGCTTGCTTCTGAGTTTTCAAAATACTTATGTGAGGTTTCTTACATTTTTTAACCTTACTGGGAAGATTGGCCTCAGAGCCTGGAGTAGAGCTGGATTAGAGACAAGCTGAAGGGTCCTAACCATGAGAAAGCAATGGGTGAAGAAGACACTAACGAACAGCAGATGCATTGTAACTTGCAGCTTCACCCTGACCCCTTGCTAACAGCTACCTGGAGCATGACACTGTGAAGAGTTGAGAACACGTTTTACAACTTGGAAGGAAATAATGCCACAATCAAGTGACAGTGCCTGAAACAGGCATGGGACAGAGGTCAATGTGTGCATCCAATGTTCGTCACTCCTGCATGAGACCATTCTAAATTCAGGATACAGCTCTGGAATGAAGTAGAGAGAGTGTATGGCAGATCTTGATTACCAGATTGAAAGGTTATAATTTCGTATGAGAGCTAAGGGAAACCAGTTAAAGATCATGGCCAAC
>NW_016803047.1:0-3189 GCF_001698545.2 Rhinopithecus bieti
AAAAAAAAAACAACCAGTATATATAGGGCTTGATTCTATCCATGGTTTCAGGCATCCACTAGGGTTCTTGCAACATATCCGCCACGGATAATGAAGTACTATGATATACCAATGTAATATGATGCAACTCTTATCCAGTTTATACTGTTATGACATGCAATATAATGTAGTAAGCTACTGACTGCCATACTTCTCACAGCAAAACATAACTTGAAGTCCAATTGACTTGGATATCAGTATTTCTATCATTAATAAAAATAAACATAAAAGCTCAAAAAAAAAAAAAAGACAGCCCTGAACTCTAATAAATCCAGATGGATACATTATAATATCAGATATAATATTTTATCAAATTAAATGTTGATTATGAGATATCACTGAGAAAGAGAAGTGCTACCAATTATAATTGTATGTTGCTACTAATTATGTAAAGCATCATAATTTCAGAAATGTTAACATATGAAAATATGTGCATATTTTCATAAAATCAATAAAATACATTAACGTGTCTAGGATTTTAGACAAGCTTGGAAATATAATAGACACAAGAAACAGAAAACAAAGAGACCCATATTTCCTCCTGTTGCTTAATCTCTTACCTTTGGAGGAAAGAAAAACCATCAAGGTGCAAGCCTGAGAGTCAAGCAATTGCTCA
Organism: Rhinopithecus bieti; assembly: GCF_001698545.2. Taxonomy (NCBI): domain Eukaryota; kingdom Metazoa; phylum Chordata; class Mammalia; order Primates; family Cercopithecidae; genus Rhinopithecus; species Rhinopithecus bieti. The sequence continues at coordinate 656 of NW_016803047.1, forward strand.
GTTAAGAGTTCCTTTAAATACCAGTTTACCTGGTTTGTACCAGTGACTAGATAGGCAGAAACAGCATTTGAGGGAAAATGCATATGGAAGGAAGAAATCAAGAGCATTTTGTGTTTTACAGCCTTGTTTTAAAATCTTAATTTCAATTTTAAGGCTTTTTAATTCTTGGGTTTAAATACTTAAGGTATGTAGTTCTAAATCTATAAGGAGATTAAATGGTAGTTTTCAAAGCTTGTAGAACAACACTCACATAGCGCACTCCTGACCACTTAGTTATGTAACCTACAGCGACATTTAGTGGTAGTGCCCGCAAATTACAACTAGGTGTCCCAAAGGGGTAGGACAATTGTTTGGATAAAATGACTCAGCAAAATTCTCCTTTATCATAGTGTGAGTGATGTCACATAATCCTGCCCAAGAGGTTATGAAGAGGTCTTTTGGAGGTGGTGCTAGAGGTGGTAGAAGCTAATGTCATTGCAATCTTACATTTGAGAACTAAACTCTGACTTTTTTCTTCTCTTGGCCAAATTTATATCCAAGGGGCCTGGGGGGTTACACCCTACAATCCAAAATGTCTCATCAAAGGGGTTTTATTTAACCCTATATAATGTGGCTCACTTTCCAACCTGACTCTGGCATAACATCACGTGACAGATAAAGAAGGAAATCAAAGTAGTTTAAGCCCAAATATGTTTTATTTGCCATGTCCTGAAATAGTCCTGCAAAGCTGACTGTTTTGGGGGAAATCTACATTCTGAAGAGAATCCCCTTCCTTTTCCTTCCTTTTTCCTGGTCTAGGAGAAAGAAATCGACTCCAATAAGCAACATTTACAATCTATTATCTCTAAAGTCAGCTACCTGGAGACCTCCTCTGCATAATATAAGGGGTTGGTTGGTCTCCATAACCCCTTATCTTAACCCAGACATTCTTTCTATTGAGTCAAGGTCTTTAAACTCTTTAATTTAACTCTTTAAACCAACTGCCAATGAGAAAATCCTTGACTCTACCTACGACCTGGAAGCCCTTGATTCCAGTTGCCCTGCTTTTCCAGACCAAACCAATGTATCTCTTACATATATTGGCTGACACCTTGTGTCTCCCTAAAATGTATAAAACCAAACTGTATCCTGACCACCTTGGGCACATGTTCTCAGGATCTCCTGAGGGCTGTGTCATACATCATTGGTCTTTGATATCTGGCTCAGAATAAATTCCTTCAAAATATTTTAGAGTTTGACTCTTTTCATTGATATATTTTACATAGTTTGGTATTTTCTGCATATGCTTTTCTCCATAATAGAATCATAGTGCTGGAAGAGACCCTGGGGACTATCTAATCCAATTCTCCCATTTGCAGATGATAAAGCTGTGACTCAAATATGCAAGCCCAAGGTCACCCAGCTAGGAAGGGGCAGTTCCAGGCCTTTCCAAGAATTCTAAATGCATTGCTCTTGCAATTAAATGGCTTTGTCATTCATACAGCACAGATTAGAGTATTGGCTATAGTTTTCAACACTTATTCATTAAGCACTTAATATAAAATCAAGTATATTAAAAAGATATTTACAGCTCTGTTAGAAAGTTTGAGATGAATTAGGGATTGGTACATAAAAACCAAAGTCCATGAAAACTAATAATTAAACTTATATAGTTTTGACAACTCTATGAGATAGGTACAGTTATTATGACCATTTTACAGTTCAAGAAATTGAGACAAAGAATTATTGATAACTACTAAGTCCAAAAAAGAAAAAAACTATAAGAGTTACATAGAAAAGTAAATGCAATCATATTGTAATACATGGCTCAGCTGTGATAGTAACACAGGCTCAATGATAGAAGCCACAGCCTTTGAACAATCAGAGGGGAAGACAGGAGGGGAAGTATGTGTTGAAGAACAGGGTGAGGGAGACAGAGATAGGGGATGTAAGAAAACTCATTAGTTTCTGTAGAAGGCATGAACAGACATCTAAAACTAGCTGGACATGGTGGCTCATGCCTGTAATTCCGGCACTTTGGGAGGCAAAGGCAGGAGAATCGCTTGAGCCCAGGAGTTTGAGACCAGCCTGAGCCACACAGCAAGAACCTAAACTCAACAAAAAACTAAAAAATAAGCCAGGCATGGTGGCACAGGTGTAATCACAACTACTCAGGAGGCTGAGGTGGGAGGATTGCTTGAGCCCAAGCCTCACTGAGGCTGCAGTGAGCCATGATCGTGCCACTGCACTCCAGTCTGTGTGACAGAGCAAGACCTTGTCTCAAAAAAAGAAAATATCCAAAATTGAAAAATTGACACAAAAAATAACATAAGCATAGAGATGTTTGTACAGAGGTAAATCCAAATGAAAAACGGAAAAGGGAGTTGAAGTGATTGCCTTCAGAGAATAGTAGGTATTAAGAGCAGGGAGAGGTGGAATGGAATACTACTGTTTTTAATTATGAGGTTTGTAGGACTGTTTGATGCTTTAAAATATGTACTTTATATAAGAAAATATAAATTTTCCTTTTATATAAGAAAATATAAAAATATTTT
>NW_016803047.1:3473-16922 GCF_001698545.2 Rhinopithecus bieti
TATAAAAAATATATTAAAATATAAGAAAATATAAAATCAAATTTAAAACTAAAACATAATACAGGCAAATCACTAAAATATTGCTTTCAAATTATGTGTAAAAAAGACAACGATGTTTCACAAGCATCTCTAAATAAGCTGAGAAAGAACATTTTACACAATGATCTATTTATGTTATCTGCACAAGACGTAAAACATCAACCAGTGGCCCATACTCAAAGGCCTTGTTCCTATAAGTAAAAGGCAAATCAACTCACATTCCTATATTTTAAGTTGAAATAGAGTATTTGTGGGTGTATGCATCATTTTTTATGATTATCCTCTTTGACCGACTTTTTTGAATTCACCTACTAACACCCCAGTGGCATTAGTGTAGCCTTGGCTGCTGCGATGCCCTGCCCACATCTCCTCCTCCGGACTGGAACACTCACTCCTCCAGCTGCTGGGACTGTTAGCAGCAGATGGCTCTCAGCTGAGTTAATTTCCAGTGATTGCCTTTAGCCAGAGTGCTGCCTAGCCCAAGGTCACCAGACCTTTCCAATAATAGTCAATGTGGTGGTATAAAGACTCAGTCCTCTTGACCTAAGGCAGAGCAACTCTGAGGTGCTGTCCAGCTTCAGAACACTCCCACGGATCAGCTGGGGCCTCTGTTGGAGCTGCTCAGCCTGCTTCCTGCTCCCTCTTTTCTACAGGTGTTGATCCCATCCTCAGAGCACTCCCCAACAAACTTCTTGCACACAAATCCCCATGTCAGTGTGTGTTTCCAGGGAATCTGAAGTAAGATAGTCCAGCAAGAGCCTTTTTACAGTTCTACTAGATACAATAATATCATTATTTTAGTTTAAGTGATATTAAAGACAAAGTCTCTTGACTCTTCGCCTTCCTTTAACTTATTTTTCAGAGAGTTTTAAATGGTGCATGCCATGTGCATTAATCTTACATAGCAGAGTGAAATTTATCTTTAATTTAATGTTGAAGATAAATATTAAACTTATTTAATATTTAATATAATTTACTGTTTGAATGTCTACTATATACAAAGTACAGTGAAAGGTGAGGGGAGGGCAGAAGGGAATCCACAATGAGTAAGCAAATGACTTAAATAAGGTTTTTTCCCTCCTTGATGAGTTTATAATTTGGTAGAAGAGATAAAAATGTACACTAATTACTGTAATCACTGGAATGTAACAAAGAAGTAAAAAGTGCTACAGAAGTTCAGAGAGAAGATAATTTTGTTGGTTTTGTATTTGGTTGGGGTAGGAGAAGTGAAGGGTTGTTACATTTTCCCTTCTTAATCTACTTCACATCAGCTTGCCTTTCAACACTGGATTGGAGTTCGGTGAAGGAAAAAGGTAGAAAAGTGATTTAAGACAGATGTAACAGACAAGAGTAAAGGCTCAGAGGTATAAAGGGTGGTGGTGTTTGGGGAATAACTATTATACTAACAGAGTTTAACTGGAGCACTATAGGTACAAAACAGACAAGCAAAGTGAACATGCTAGAAGGGGGAATCTGTCTAGAAATGCATCCTCTTCTTCTGTTACAACCACCAAATCAGACAAATCTTCTTCTGTCATACCCACCCAATCAGACATTCTAGGACAGGAACAGTGGCTTTGACCAAGCCACAGATCATCACCTTTCAATGTGTCATTAGGAAGGCTGGGACTGCCCCCCTGGGTTCCAGGCCATCTGGGCAGCCGTGAGACTCCTGCCCCATACAGATGCATTTGCTTTTCCATTGAGCCACTGCCAAAGTCCCAGAGGGATTCTCATTCAAACATTTTCCAAAGAATTGCTTTTAATACACTATTACATTATAATTTAAAAGCCATAGCCTCTTTTAGGGTAAATGCACGTGACAGCAATAACTGAAGCATACTCTTAGAATGACCCTGTATGGCAGATGCACCTGAATGTGTGTTCCAAGCTAGGCAATTAGGAAATGGCCAACCTGGACATTGGTTCCCTGTCTATGAGAAACACAGGAGCCCCCAAGTCCCATTCCACGGAACACAGACCATACAGAGAATTGAGGCCCGAGTTTTGGGCTTGATGAAGGTTGCCAGGTGGAGATCGTTAGCGGGAGTGTTCAGTGAAAATGCTCTACCAACTGCATGCTGTTTGCAAATGTTTTCCTACCCAGCCTGCCACCACTAGGTCAAGTGAATGTGTTGTCCGGTCCACCACCACTGGACTGTTTCTGTACGTAAGGGAGGTTCTCCTGTCCAGCCCACCACCACTGAACTCCCTCCCCTGCATGTAATCCCCTAATAAAACCCCATGTCTCATTTGCTGGTTCTAGGTCTCTTCAGCCTCTTGAACCTGGTGCCTTTCCTGTTGAGGTTAATAGTTGAGGTTAATAAACACAACACCTCTCCAGGAAAAAAAAAAAAAAATTTAACTTTTTCATCAGCCAAATTTCAAATTTCTACAAAGTATCTTTTAGTATTTGCTATCATAATTTTCTCATAGAATATTTTAATTATCTATTTGTCTAAATGTGCTCTTTTGTAAAGATCTCCATAATTTAACTGAACAAAAGCTGTTTAATTCACTGTGAAGGAATATTCTTTTTATTCAGATGTCCTCCTTTTAATTTTACATTTCTACCAACTTCAGCCCAAATCCACTGACTTGGAAAACCATGTTCCACCTTTTATTTATAAGGCAGCAGGGAGGAGAGAGTCAAACTCTCTTCCCTTCCTGATAATTAGTGGTCTAATTGGCAATCGATCAGTGTTCTGTGTTTTTCTTAAATATCTGACCATTTTTTTAAGTCACAGTCATATTTATTATATGAAGATGTTATGTTTTTATAATTTTAGGCCTTGATACATTCACACTTGCATAAATATACCCCAAAACAAAACTTTTCCATCCTAAACTTCTGAACATAAACTGCCCAGTGACCATTTCAGACCATTGCATAGTGATGCTACCAACTTGCTAACAGTTCAGTTCCAGCAGTGACACCTTCTTTGCCTGTGCCACAGTATCTTTTGTGGGCAATTTTTTGGATATTTCATTTTCTTTTGTCCCTTTTTTGTAAAACCAAAATGAGACAAAAATAAATTCATATGCTAAAATTAATGATAATAAATGAAGATCTCATCAAAATCATACAAGAGAGACAAAGAAGCAAATTCTTAGCTCTCCCAAAAGTGGAAACTCCTAACTTTCAATCAAGACATGATGGAACTTAAACTTGTCAATCAAGTCTTTAATGGGAAAGAAAAAAAAATAAAGAATGTATATGAAATGAGACAAATATATCAATGAAGAGGATATCTAAAAGGAGTAATTAAGATTTTAGAATATATTTTTAGCTCTCTGGCACTAGCTATCCATCCTACCCCATGGCACCTTGAATTTTCAAGTCCATTGATCATCTTTTATGCATTCATCTTTCATGCACATTTTCAAGAATGTGTTACGCCTGGAAATTGTCAAACACACTAATTCAGAGCTAATCTTATTTCAACATAGCAATATAGGCAGGTATTCAAATAAGGACATTATTTATAAGAAAATACCTATGTTATAAAGTTCACGGCTAGTTACCAAAAAACAAAAGCTATCATTATTTGAAATTTAGAGCAGATTCATTAATCTCTGCTAAAGAAAAACAGAATTTTATAACTGGAGGAAAAATAAGACATATGAGTCATGCCTCCATATAATGCAGTTCTATAAAAACCTGAAACAAGCAAGACAAAAACGAAGACCTCAAGAAAGAAAGTCAAATGTAAGTGAATGACTAAATATATATGCACTCAAGAGGGATACTAATCTATTCAAAACATGAAGCAGGTAGCAGAAAGATTGGACCAGGTTTGGTTTGATGACAGAGCTATTCAGCTTCCAGCATTCCATGCCAACATTACAGAATTTGCTCTCCTGTTGGAAATCTCCCTCATTTTTCATCAAGGAAGAATCAAGGGCTTTTAATTAATTGTGCAAGTGAAGGGAACAACCTGTTGCTGTTCAAGTTCTCTGACTTTACGGAGAGGTTCACCATTGGGACTAAGAAACCTATGAGATGATAAATTGGTCATCAATTTTATATTTTCACATTCAGTTATTCCTACCAGACTCTTTACTCCTAGTACTTAGGAAGAAATTTCCAAACCCCATCATCAGAAATGTGTGGAACCTTCTAAACTGCCCCCAAAATACAGAGTTTAACTTATTAAACTTAACTGAAAACAGAGAGAGACTCTACCATTTCTCTGGCTCACGCCTGTAATCCCAGCACTTTGGGAGGCTGAAGCGGGTGGATCACTTGAGGTCAGGAGCCCGAGACCAGCTTGACCAACATGGTGAAACATTGTCTCTACTAAAAATACAAAAATTAGCTGAGCATGGTGGCACACACCTGTAATCCCAGCTACTTGGGAGGCTAAGAGAAGAAAATCACTTGAACTCGGGAGGCGGAGGTTCTAGTGAGCCAAGATCACACCATTACACTCCAGCCTAGGCAACAAGAGTGAAACCCTGTCTCAGAAAATAATAATAATAAATAAAAATAAAAAAGAAAGAAAGAAAGAACTGATATTTTCACTTGGAAAGTACTACAGAAGAGCACTTTGGCTGAATTCAAATGTAATCAGAGTTTTTTTTGGTTTTTTTTTTTAGACAAAGCCTCGGTCTGTCACCCAGGCTAAAGTGCAGTGGCGCGATCTCAGCTCACTGCAACTTCCACCTCTTGGGTTCAAGCAATTCTCCTGCCTCAGCCTCCTGAGTAGCTGGGATACAGGTGTGCACCACTACGCCCGTCTAATTTTTGTATTTTTAGTAGAGATGGGGTTTCACCATGTTGGTCAGGCTGGTCTCAAACTCCTGACCTTGTGATCCTCCCACCTGGGCCTCCCAAAGTGCTGGGATTACAGGTGTGAGCCACTACACCTGGCCCAATTATAGAAATTTGTAAAGAAAATGTTAACTTTCAATTGTATTATCTATAGAGAAATTAATTATGAAAATAAATAAGAACAAGATGGGTAAAAACAGGACTTTATACCTTCCCCAAAAGATGCACCTTAGCCTTGGATTTGGGATTATTTTCAGCTCCCAATGCCAGACTCTGGGCCAGTTTGTTCATAGGGGTTGGCTAGGAAAGCCTTCTTAGGTGCCAAGTTTCTCGGGCCAAATATCAGCATCAGGACATCCCTATGTGTTGGTAATCTGTAGCTAATTTACCAGTAGCCAGAGATTCCATATTCAGTGAAAAAGGCTCATGTCTGTTCCCAACAAACAGAGAGCCACAAACTTACTATCTTCTCTATCTAGAGGCAGGTCTTCAATGTAAAGTTCTACCTGAGTAACCGCGACCCACATCTGCAGAAAGTTGACTGGTCCCTAGTTCAAAAAAAGGTTTGGGCTTATTCCACACTTCAGCATATGTCTGTCTGACTGCACAGTGGGACAGAAATCTTGCCAAATAACCTGGCACTCTTCAGTCTGGCTTTCAGAAGACCGAAAACCATAGAGCCATGGTAAGTAACCTGCCAAGACAATAAATTGGTAAATCTCCCAAGCAATTTCTTAACTCAGGATGAAAGTGGACTTGGATAACTTCTCAATCTTCAGTAATTCAATATCACATTTTTTTTTTACAAATATATAGAAGGAGTGAAAAACTTTAAAATCTCACAGGTGATGGTGTAGAAACTACCCACCCATATGCTATATGATAGTTGTTCTTAAGGTAGACTAAATATATCGGAGTGATAGTGTTTTTATTTTGTTTAAATCCAGAGCTAACCACCAAAATTTCAGTTTCTCAATTTCTCCCTCGCACTTTTCATATATTTGTACACAGTACCTAGAACAATACCTGAACAATATTCAATAGATATTAATATATATTACATGAACAAAAAAATGTTAATTTCTAGAAAGAGCTCAAGGCTCTCTCCCCCATTCTCCTACACCTACTCCTAAGGAGAACATATATGGTGGGTATGATGGGGGCAAGGACAATATTGGGCCACATTTTTGGTGTGATAAAGGTGAAAGATCTGGAGCCATAGCATTTTCTTTGGATTTGATCATTGGAATCCTGACTTCCTTTTGAATTATCTCTCCTGTACCCCGCTCCCCCAATTCCTGCCCTACCCACAGCAGGAGGAAATGCCACTGTCATTCTCCTTCTCCTTTTTCTCCTTTCCTTCACTGCCTCCACATTCCCTTTATAGAAAGGCAAGCAGAAACCAGGTATATTAGTCCATCTTCGCGCTGCTGATAAAGACATACCCTAAACTGGACAATTTACAAAAGAAAGAGGTTTAATGGACTTACAGTACCATGCGGCTGGGGAGGCCTCCCAATCATGGCAGAAGGTGAAAGGCACATCTCACACAGCAGTAGACAAGAAAAGAGAGAGAGCTTGTGTAGGGGAACTCCCATTTTTAAAACCATCAGATCTTAGCAGACTTATTCATTATCATGAGAACAGCAAGGGAATGACCTGCCCCCATGATTCAGTTACCTCTCACCAGGTCCCTCCCACAACATACGGGAATTCAAAATGAGATTTGGGTGGGGACACAGCCAAACCACATCATTCTGCCCCGGCCCTTCCCAAATCTCATGTCCTCACATTTCAAAACCAATCACGCCTTCTAAACACTCCCCCAAAATCTTAACTCTTTTCAGCATTAACTCAAAAGTCCATAGTCCAAAGTCTCATCGGAGACAAGGCAAGTCCCTTCCACCTATGAGCCTGTAAAATCAAAAGCAAATTAGTTACTTCCTGGACACAGTAGGAGTACAAGCATTGGATAAATACAGCCATTCCAAATGGGAGAAATTAGCCAAAACAAAGGGGCTACAGGCCCCATGCAAGCTCAAAATCCAGTGGGGCAGTCAAATCTTAAAGCTCCAAAATGAACTCCTTTGACTCCATGTCCCACATCCAAGTCATGCTGATCTAAAAGGTGAGCTCCCACAGCCTTGGGAAGCTCCTTCCCCATGGCTTTGCAGGGTATAGCTGCCCTCCTGGCTGCCTTCCCAGGCTGGTGTTGAGTGTCTGCCACTTTTCCAGGAGCACGGTGCAAGCATGGTGGATCTACCATTCTGGGGTCTGGAGGATGGTGACCCTCTTCTCACAGCTCCACTAGGCAGTGCCCTAGAGGGACTCTCTGTGGGGGCTCCAATCCCACATTTCCCTTCCACATTGCCCTAGCAGAGGTTCTCCATGAGGGCCCTGCCCCTGCAGCAAACTTCTGCCTGGGCATCCATGCGTTTCCATACATCTTCTGAAATCTAGGCAGAGGTTTCCAAACCTCAATTCTTGACTTCTGGGCACCCACAGGCTCAACATCACACAGAAGCTGCCAAGGCTTAGGGCTTCCACCCTTTGAAGCAATAGCCCAAGCTGTACCTTGGCCCTTTTAGTCACAGCCAGAATGGCTGGGATGCAGGGCACCAAGTCCCTGGACTGCACACAGCAGAGGGACCCTGGGCCTGGCCCTCAAAACCATTTTTTCCTCTTAAACCTCTGGACCTGTGAAGGGAGGTCTTGCCACAAAGGTCTCTGACATGCCCTGGAGACATTTTCTCCACTGTCTTGGTGATCAACATTCAGCTCCTCATTAGTTATGCAAATTTCTGCAGCAGGCTTGAATTTCTCCTCAAAAAATGAGATTTTCTTTTCTGTCACATTGTCAGGCTGCAATTTTTCAAACTTTTATGCTGTCTTTCCCTTTTAAAACTGAATGCCTGTAACAGCACCCAATTCACCCTTGAATGCTTTGCTGCTTAGAAATTTATTCCACCAGATACCCTAAATCATCTCTCTCAAGTTCAAAGGTCTACAACTCTCTAGGGAAGGGGCAAAGTGCTGCCAGTCTTTTCCCTAAAACGTAACAAAAGTCACTTTTGCTCCAGTTCCCAAAAAGTTCTTCATCTCTATCTGAGATCACCTCAGCCTGAATTTCATTGTCTATATCATTATCAGCATTTTGGTCAAAGCCATTCAACAAGTCTCTAGGAAGTTCCAAACTGTCCCACATTTTCCTGTCTTCTTCTGAGCCCTCCAAACTGTTTCAACCTCTGCCTGTTACTCAGTTTCAAAGTAGCCTCCACATTGTCGAGTATCTTTTCAGCAGCACTCCCAGTACCAATTTATTGTATTAGTCTATTGTCATGCTGCTGATAAAGACATACCCAAGACTGGCAATTTACAAAACAAGAGGTTTAATGGACTTACATTTCTACGTGGCTGAGGAGGCCTCACAATCATGGCAGAAGATGAAAGGCACATCTCACATGGGGGCAGACAAGAGAAGAAAGAAGGCTTGTGCTCCCATTGGTTTTTGTTGTTGTTTTGTTGTTTCTTCTTCGTTTTGTTTTGTTTTGAGACAGAGTCTCACTATGTCGCCAGGCTGAAGTGCAGTGGCGCAATCCTGGCTCACTGCAACCTCCGCCTCTCAGGTTCAAGTGATTCTCCTGCCTCAGTCTCCCGAGTAGCTGGGACTACAGGCACATGCCACCCACGCCCAGCTAAATTTTGTATTTTTAGTAGAGATGGGGCTTCACCATGTTGGCCAGGATGGTCTCGATCTTTTGACTTCGTGATCCACCTGCCTTGGCCTCCCAAAGCGCTGGGATTACAGGTGTGAGCCACCGCGCCTGGCTGATCCTGTTTTTTAAACCATCAGATCATGTGAGACTTATTCACTGTCACAAGAACAGCACAGGAAAGACCTGCCCCCATGATTCAATTACCTCCCACCAGGTCCCTCCCACAAAACATGGGAATTCAGGATGAGATTTGAGTAGGGACACAGCCAAACCATATCACCAGGGATAGCCACAGGATAAATAAGGCCTGTAGAAACAGCTTTAGTCCTTCTGTGTTAGGCTAGAGACATATCCTCCTTTCCCTTTAGCCATCTTTCCTTGCTTCCTGTGACCACAGGATGAACACAACAGAACAGAGTGAAATTCAAGGAAAAAGACTACGGAAGCAGTTCAGTCTGAGCCTCCAACCTACCTTGAGGAAAGATGTCATACATGGGAGCATGCAGGAGACCTAGTCACAAATCATGGAATGGTTTGTGACCAAAAACCCCAAATAGTGATAAAGAGAATAGATTTTTCTGGCCTTGCCTTTTGTACATATATATCTCTTTAGAAAAAAGCTTCATTTTTGGTAAATGGCTGGTTAAAGGTTTAGAACTTGATCATGGTAAAAATAATCTTGAAATAACACATAAATAAATAGATCAGCAAGAACTGCCTTCAATAAATGGAATTAATCCAAAACCTCCCCCAAAAACTTCAGAGTGGTAAATACAATATAATATCTATAGGGCATCAATGTAAAACTACACAGGATAAAATGGGGGAGAGGGAAGGATTCAGTCCCTCTCAAAGGCCTGAGAATAAGACAGTAACACATACAGCCTCTGAACAAGCAACAGCATAAAGTTCATTCACATCCTCAATAGAATGACAAGGACATATCCAAGTCACCTACAAGTAGGGGCAGAGCCTAGAGGCTGTCCTCAAAAGGCCTCAACCTCATCTACAGCTACAGCCCCTTCCAGACCTGCCTTGGTGCATTATTACCCTTCTTTCCTGGGGACAAATTAATATTTATTATAATAGCTAATCTCTAATATTTTCATTATATCCCTACTGGCAACAAACGTTGCATGTAAAGAAGCTTTATAATTGTCAAATTATTTAATTCTATTCCATCTTTTAGAGAAGTCTAAGAAAAGTCAAAGCTTATAGAGCCCAGGAGTGATTCCTTTCCATTACAGACTAAGTTATACGTAAAATTAGGGCAGTTGGAAAAGAAGACATTCAAACTCCTAATCCTGTTCTCATGATGCACCTCATTATTACTTTATGTGAAAATAATTCTGCAAACAGTAAAGTCATTTTCTTTCTTGCTTGCTTTCTTTCTTGCTTGCTTTCTTGCTTTTCTTGACAGGGCCTTGCTCTGTTGCCCAGGCTGGAGTGCAGTGGTGTAATTACTGCTCACTGCAACCTTTAACTCCTGGGCTCAAGTGATCCTCCTGCCTCAGCCTACCAAGGAGCTGGAACAGCCACATGCCACCATGCTAGGCTAATTTTTATATTTTTTACAGAGATGGGGGTCTCACTAGTTTGCCCAGGCTAATATCAAACTCCTGGGCTTAAGCAATCCGCCTGCCTTGTCTTCCTGAAGTGCTAGGATTACAGGCATGAGCTACCACACCCAACTCAAAGTCATTTTTAAATGTGATTATAAATGCTACAATGTATACAATTTTGCACCACCTTAATATGAATTTTTTATACTAGACTTTGTTATAACTCAGGACTGCTCTACTTCTAAAACCCTAAACTATAATATAATAGTCTACTACCACAACCATCTACCCCTCCAGCTTTAATATTCCATTTCTTCTAACTGTTCCTGTTATGTGTTCTAAACTCCCAAATCCATATTTCCATTCGTAAACTTGCTACTACTCCAAACCCATACACAATCCTCTTAGATCTCTTCACCTGAATGATTTACAGACATACAAACTCAGTATGTCTAAATTAACGTTATATTTTTCTACAAACCCTGCCTTCTCCTTGAACCCCATGCTTCACACAGACCAAACTATTGTCCACTGAATGGGTTCTTCCGAATCTCTCCTATGCATTTGCTAATATCTTTGCCTAAACTTATATCCCACATTTCTACCTAATTCCTTCCCAGTTCTCCTCCAGAAACATGCCCACTCAACACTTACTCATCTCTCAAGACACATTTCAAGTATTACCTCTTACTACCTCTTCTTGATTACATTTCAAGCAATCCCTTCCACACCAAGGTAGACTGGTCACTTTTCTTTTGCGTTCCCACTGATTTCTACATGTTCCAAACACTTCTGCAATGAAGCAGAGATTATTATTATACCTATATGGGTTAAAAGACTTTAGAAAACCACAAGCCATTTTCAACTCCAAAAGAAATCTCAGGAACTCTTAGATCTGCCATCATGTTAACCTCTTGAGTCACACTGCCCATCAACAGTAGACTGAGGTATGCATACAGTCTCTAATTTTGGTGAGGCCTAGGAAACATGAGAGCAAAGACAGTGGTAACAGGCTCAGATAAATAAGGTAGAGAGCTGAGAACTGGATTGGAAATACATTTCTGCAGCTATCCTTGCACAACAGTGACCCCCAAATTAATGTAATCACAACTTTCCCCCTTTCTCTACTTTGCCAGAGAAATAGATCTTTGTGACTAGGACAGTCACCAGGCCTGGGTCTTTTGTTGCATTGATTTGAGGTACAGGATGAGTTGAAATACAAGAAGAATCGTAACAGCTAATGTAATCTGTACTAGGGGAAGAAAAAAGAATAGGAGGTAGGTGAGGAGAGGAGAGGAGAGATCCAGAGAAGTGTGAGAGACAAGAGCCAATTGGGATGTTTTGTGATGGAGGAGTCCTTTGAGGTGGATGTTTTGTGATTCCTAGTGCCCTTCTTTGAGCAGAGCATGTGAGAAGTCCTCCTCAGTGTGTCACGTGAGATATCCTATTTCATTGAATCTAGGATGCTATTTCTCATAAGGGACATTATTATTTTATCTATTGATAAAATATTGAATTGAAAGAAAAAGAGATCGCTTCTCGGCCTTTTGGCTAAGATCAAGTGAAAGAAAAGAGATGGGGAAAAGATTTTATTTCCTGCTTTGTACTGTATAAAAGAGGCTATAGGAATTTTAAAGGAATTTTAAGAAACTTGTAATTTTTTTATTGTTTTAGCACTTTTAATGGGATATTAGACAGGTGTTTTGGGTTTTTGTTTTGTGTTTTTTGCTTGTTTTCAAGTGACTAAGTGCAGAGAGTAACTTAAAGGCAGCTCCGTTTTACATAGTTATATTTAACTATCTAGAGCTTTCCTCAACATTAAAAAATACAGATTTTTCAGATGTCTCTTCCCATCTCCCTTTCTGGTATAAACTGGAAAAAAGCATTAGTGGGGACCCCAAATAATAATAATATCTAATATTTTAACACTTGACTTAAGATTTTAAAATGAATGAACTCATTTAATTTTACAACAACTCTGTAAGAAGATAGAGTTTATTATCACTATTGAAAATAGAAAGCTTAGTAATTGCCCAAGCTTATATAACCAATAAGTGGCAGAGCTGGGGTTCACATCCAGTCATTCTGGATCTAGCATCCATGTTCTTAATTGCCATATTCTACTGCCTCACACTTTAAAAATACACCATGTTTTCCATAAAAGGACGCCACTTATTACTCTTCCATGTAAATAAAGTCAGTTGGACAATGACTTTATGCCGTATACTTCCGTAAGCAGATATACACCCAAAAGCCTAGTATAATAAGAAAAACAACAACTTTTAAGCCAACTAATCATTGAAACATGCAAAGATAAAAAGAATATTATTAGACAAAGTGAAGATTGGATTTTTTACAACTATAGTTGTTTTATAGTCCTAGAAACTAAAGAGCAAGTAAATCAAGAAACACAGTTACATTTATTTGGAGGAAAAAATAAAGACTAAAAGACACTGGTAAGAAAGTTGCAAAGATTGAAGATTCTCTTCATTTGATATTAAATTATGCAAATCATATGCAAACTATGCAAATCTGCATGAAGATAGGAAGAATCTGTGGTTGTTTTCTTTCATTAAGCCTCATGTAAACACAGCTCTGGGAGCAATTCCTTCCATTGGCTTGATGAGAAGAGAGGGTAAAGTAAAGGGGACTTTGTTTTGTAACTTGGATACCAGCTCAGCCACAGTAGAAAGAATAGGGTAGAGTCCTGTGGCCCCCATTCCAGGCCCTAGCTCTTGGACAATATTTCTAGACACCCTGGCTCAGAAGGGAACCCACTGCCTTGAAGGGAAGGACTCAGTTCTGGCAGAATCCATCACCTGCTGACTAAAAAGTCCTTAAGTTCTGAATAATCGGCAGTGGTAGCCAGACAGTACTCGTTATGGGCCTTGGGTAAGACTCAGAGCTGTGCTGGCTTCAGGTGTGTCCCAGCACACTCCCAGCTGTGGGAGAGGTCCCTTCACCTTAAGAAAAGGAGAAGGAAGAGTAAAAGGGACTTTGTTTTGCAGCTTGGGAACCAGCTCAGTCACAGAGGAAGAGAGCACCAAGTGGGCTCCTAGGGTCCCTGATTCCCGGCCTTAGCTCCTGGACAGCATTTCTGACTGCCCTGGGCTAGAGGGGAACCCACTTCCCTGAAGGGAGAAACTCAGGATTGGTTCTCTGTTGGTTGGGAACAGACACGAGCCATTTTGACTGAATGTGGAATCTCTGGACTATGGGTAAATTAGCTAGAGATTACCAATACATAGGGATGTCCCACGCTGATATTCAGCCCGAGAAGCTTGGCACCTAAGAAGGAAAACTGACAAACCTTTAGCCAGACTAGCAAAAAAAAAAAAAAAAAAAAAAAAAAAAAAAA